>NW_015388066.1:227783-235386 GCF_001527695.2 Protobothrops mucrosquamatus | reverse complement strand
CCAAAGAATCTCTAAGACCGCCCCTACCCACCCAGACAGGAAAGACATCAGAATATAAAGTGCTGACAGGAAACAGCACTCCTTACTAGCACTGATGATGTTACCTAATTAGGGTAATGAAAACAAGATGAACTCCTCATCCAGTTTTGCATCGCTGGGGGACCCTGAAAGGATCGGAAGTTGCCCCATAGAGGCGACCAGCAAGGAAGGGCCCTTGCTGGATTGCGGGAGAGCAGTAGCCCTTCTGGTAGAGCTGGCACAACCCTCCAAACCGGCAGATGAAAGACCTGCCATAGCAATATGGCCTGTCACTAGGCTGCGGACAGTCAAAGTCACGCTTACCACCAGGCAACCTTAAAGCAGCGTGGAAGAGACTGGGTGAGATCTACCTCTCTTAAATCCTAACTACTTTTTTTACCTACATAAGCTGCTAAAGTATTTTTCCCCCTGTGGAAAGGGAAGGGGGATTTTAGCCCTCCTAGAAAGAGCAGCGACTGATTATCCAGGGGAGTTTAAAACATTGAAAAAAATAATTGGATCCCAATTGGAATTTTATTTCCTAAAGTGGACTTGTCAAGAAAAACCAAATATTTTCCAGGAGGAAATGCTCACTATGTTGCAACTAATCCAAATAGCAATGGCTCTAAACCACAATGAAATTAAAAACAACTTTGATGACATAAATGGACATATCTTTACATTAACCTCACAACATAAGAATTTTCAGAAAATGAAAGAATCTACCAATGGAAGGGATTGTGATTTAACACAGATGGAAGAAAACACTTAAGATGTGACTGAAGCACCGGAACTGGAAGAGATAGTTCACACCCCAGAATCACAAAACAAAGCCAAAGATAAGAAGAAAAGCCTGACAAAATGGATTACAGAGATACCAAAAATCTATGACTTGAGAGACAAAAAAGATAAAAGAAATCAACATCTTACCTGATTTGTCTCTCCCATCCTTAACAACATCCACAAGAAAATGGCAAAACTTTTTAACTAAGTGGAATAGATGGATGAGAAAAGTCGTTTAGTGAAAGAAAAAGACTAAAATCAGATATATTGTCTCTAATTATACTAAAAATACGAATCCCGGGTACATTCATGTTGAGAAAAATAGTCGAACACCAGGATAAATATAAAAACAACTGTTGAGTAAACTAGCAACTGTTTAATAAACTAAGCTTTCGTTGGCTAACTGCCGACGTCATAAGAGTGGAATGCTGGAGGTTCGAAAGCCTGCTTATAAGACCAGCTGTTTTTGCATTCTGCTCATAGAGCGTGTTACTGGTCTACCCACCACAGTTGATCGTATTGCTTCTAGTTGTCCCACATCCGTCTATATATTGGTAGATTCGGGGATCATTGCCTCTCTTGTTGTCGCTCTCTTTGTCTGCTTTGGATGTGTCTGAATACATGTTGTTATAGGATGGTCCCCCAGTGCCTCCTGTCCTATGGCCATTGCCTCCTGTTGTGTGTGTGGCACCCTGCCTCCCATCATTGGTTCCTGCACGGATCATGCTGGGGATTTCTCCTTTTTGCCGGTCGTAGTTCTTTGCTGTTGCATGAGCCAGCGGTTCTGATCTTGCGTAGGCTGCGCCCATTGCACTCATTGTGAGTTGTTGCACCATTGTTCCCATTTTCTTAGTGCCTGATAGGCAGGCAGTAATTCTATGTGGTGATTAATTGGGTGCTCATCCAACAGCCAAGCCTCCTTCAGTAACTGGCTGCCCTTGGTGACATCCTGGGCAATGGCCTCCACCCTGGCAAAGTCAAATGCGTGATTGTTGCTGGCCAGACTGGAGGGCGATTTGACAACAACTGTAAATATCCAGACATGAGCGGAGCAGGAAGGGGAGGCAATGACGGGAGGAGAGGAGGCTCTGGAATCCAAAAGGACATGGGAGGATGTGACACGACTAGAAAGAATACGACCAACCGGGGCGGGTAGACCAGTGATGTGCTCGATGATGAGCAGAGTGCTAAAACAGCCAGCTTTATAAGCAGACTTTCAAATCTCTGGTTTTTTTACTCTGATGACGTCAGCAGGGGACCGATGAAAGCTTAGCTAATAAACAGTTGTTTTTATAGTTATCCTGGAGGTTGATGTTTTTCTACTGTTAATATGGACATATGGGAGCTTGCTTCATATATATATATATGAATGAATTTTAGTTTGAGAGAGATATGTTTTTATTTCTTTTACTTTTTCTTCTTTCTTATTCTGAGTAGTATTGCATTTTTTTTAATGATATGAGAAATGTAATTGTTGGGAGGATTATTGTGAGGAAAACAGCTTAGATATTTAACCGTAAATCAACTTTGAGAAAATCTTAACAGATAAAAATGATTTCAATTTTGTGGGGAAAAAGTCTAAATGACAATGTTGAAAACAGGACATATAACACAGCCAAGAGGACTAACTAGAAAAGAAGTTCTATATTGATGCTATTACTAATTGGATAAATGTTAGAAAAATGTTTACATTTAACCTCTTTGTCACTAAAATACTAAGAACTGTATTAACCTAATGTTTGCAAAAAAAAGAACAATATGGGAAGAAGAAAAAATCAAGGAAAGCTGTTATGTAGAGTACGATATGATAGAAATTGACTATTATTGATTGTTGTGAAATGTGAACCAGACAACATGCTGTTTACTAAGCACCAGGTTGTTAGATTTTAAAAAATCAATAAAATATATATTAAAAAAGAGAAATGTTTCTGTTTGTCATCCTGTAATATTTGCCTACCACTCCTTTCCCTTTTTTTAATAAAGAAGTTCTGTTAAGAAAGAAAAGAATTAACAAGGTAGGGAGTTTTGATTGATTCATACTTAAATGAATACTTACCCTGAAATGATTGAAGAAGGACAGATACTTTCATAGCTTTGACCATAAGTAAGAATGTAAAACACTTTGAAACAAGGAATAAAAGTCCTCCACTCCCTTGTTTTCAGAAAAAAAATGATTTTTTTTTAGAGCAACCTTTATCAATTTGAAGTTACTTTGCCCTGGGTCACTTTATTTCCGATTTGATACCATCAGTCTTGAGTGTCCCATTGGTCTGGTCACCATGTTCAAGATATACATTCTTCTTAATACCTGACCTCATTCCTAAACAATTAAGGCAGATTTTCCACCTTTGTATTAATGGTTCAAGGGTGATTCAGTGCTTCAGTTCTTCTTTCACTCTCTATCAGGGTATCATCAATACATAATAGCATCCATGAATGTTATAATTGTAGGTTTCTAGTTACAATGTCCACACTAATTATAAAGAGCGATGGTGGATGGTTGGACCATTTGTGGTTGGGAAAGGAATAGGTCATGTGGTATTTGCTCAAACACTTTTGTGTCTCAGTGATTGCCATATCTGTGATGTTTTGTTCCTCAAGATGCTTCTCCATCAATAGGCAGGTAGATTGGATTGTTTCGTTTGTCCCATAATTCTTCATGACATTACCCTGATTGGTGAATGGTTATTGAGGTCTCACAAGAATCCAGTACAGGTAGTTCTCAATGCACAACCACAACTGGACCCAAAATTTCTATTGCTAAGCAAGGCAGTGAATTCTGCCCCATTTTATGACCTTTCTAGCTACAGCTGTTAAGTGAATCATTGCAGTGTTGAGGTGAGTCATGATTGTTAAGTGAACGTGGCTTCCCCCATTGATTTTGCTTGTCAGAGGTTAGCTGGGAAGGTTACTGATGGTGATGACATGACCCCAGGACAGTGCAATCAATATATGACAGTTGTCAAGCACCTCATTTTTAATCACATGACCATGGGGATCTTGCAATAGTATGAAAACCTGTTATAAGTCACTTTTTTCAGTGCTGTTGAAACTTTGAATAATCACCAAATGAATGGTTGTAAGTCAGGACTATCTGTACTCTAAAAACATGCATATGTGGCAGATGTGATCTCAGAACTATTGAACTATATTTTTCAAAGATCCTGGAGCACTGGGGAACTACCGGAGGGCTGGAAAAGAGCTGATGTAGTTCCCATCTTCAAAAAAGGGAAAAAAATGGACCCAGGAAATTACAGGCCTCTCAGCCTGACCTCAATACCTGGGAAGATCCTGGAAAAGATAATCAAACAACAAATTAGCAAACACCTAGAGGCAAACAAAGTCATTACGAAAAGCCAACATGGGTTTGTCAAAAATGGATCATACCAGATAAATCTTATTGCATACTGGATCAGAGGAACGCTGTGGATATAATTTACTTGGACTTCAGTAAGGCATTTGATAAAGTAAATCACAACCTACTACTTGACAAGATAGAAAGATGTGGGTTAGACAGCATCACCACCAGATGAATCCGTAGCTGGCTGACCGGCCATACTCAGCATGTGATCCTCAATGGAACCGCATCTACATGGAGGGAAGTGTGTAGTGGGGTGCCCCAGGGCTCTGTTCTGGGCCCAGTGCTCTTCAACATCTTCATCAATGATTTGGACAAGGGGATAGATGGGGAACTCATCAAATTTGCAGACGACACCAAGCTGGCAGGAATAGCCAACACTCCAGAAGACAGGCTTAAAATACAGAAGGATCTGGACAGATTTGAACAGTGGACACTATCTAACAAAATGAAATTCAATAGTGAAAAAAGCAAGGTTCTACATTTAGACAAGAAAAACCAAATGCACAAGTACAGCATAGGTGGCATCTTGCTCAATAGTAGTAACTGTGAGAGGGACCTCAGAGTCCTAGTAGACAATCACCTAAATATGAGCCAGCAGTGTGCTGCAGCTGCCAAAAAGGCCAACACAGTGCTAGGCTGCATTAACAGAGGGATAGAATCAAGATCACGTGAAGTGTTAATACCACTTTACAATGCCTTGGTAAGGCCACACTTGGAATACTGCATCCAGTTTTGGTCACTGCAATGTAAAAAAGATGTTGAGACTCTAGAAAGAGCACAGAGAAGAGCAACAAAGATGAGGCTAAAGCATATAAGGAAAGGCTGCTGGAATTGGGTAGGTCTAGTTTAATGAAGAGAAGGATGAGGGGGGACATGATAGCAGTATTCCAATATCTCAGGGGCTGCCCCAAAGAAGAGGGAGTCAAGCTATTCACCAAAGCGCCTGAAGGCAGGACAAGAAGCAACGGATGGAAACTAATCAAGGAGAGAAGCAACCTAGAACTAAGGAGAAACTTCCTGACAGTGAGAACAATTAACCAGTGCAACAACCGGCCTCCAGAAGCAGTGAATGCTCCAACACTGGAAGTTTTAAAGAAGAGACTGGACAGCCATTTGTCCAAAATGGTATAGGGTTTCCTGCCTGAGCAGGGGATTGGACTAGATGACCTCCAAGGTCCCTTCCAACTTTACTATTATTATTATTATTATTATTATTATTATTATTATTATTATTATTTGGTACAATGTTTCTGAGATGAGTCCCTTCAGGATCCTGGGGTGTAGTCTGTCAGGTCCCGGTGATTTATGTTCATCAAGATCAGACAGGTGTTCTCTTACTATTTTTTGTTTATTTTAACTTTTATTTCTAGACTGTTTGTTTCTGTTATATTTTTGGTGGTTTGGCTATAATTTCTTTTTGCATGAAGAGCGATGCAAATAATGAGTTAAATAGCTCTGCTTTCTCTCTGCTGCCAGTTACTTCCTTGCTGTCTTCTCTCTTTAGCGGACCGTTTGTAATTTACATGTTGAAAGGAACTTTTTTTTATTACCTTTGATTTTTGATTCTTCAGACTTGGGCAATTGTCGCTGCTAAAACTTTAGCATGAATTATTTTCAGATATGGTCATGGGTTAGGCAGCTGATTGGTGACATTATTTTTACCTAGCTCTCTACCTATTGTTTGCTGGTTGGATTTAGCACACCTTTCAAACAATAACAAGTGCTCCAGAATCTATTACAACAGCCCTCCTTATTAGTATAGTGCAGGGGTAGTCAACCTTGGCTCTTTTATGACTCGTGGACTTCAATTCCTAGAATTCCTGAGCCAGTTTAGCTGGCTCAGGAATTCTGGGAGCTGAAGTCCACGAGTCATAAAAGAGCCAAGGTTGACTACCCCTGGTATAGTGGTTACACTAGTTTTAGTTGCAAAAGGCTGTATGGCACCAGAGATGGTTCTCAAGAGTATGACGCTTTCATTGAAGACGTTCCCTTATTTGTAAGCAAAGCTGAGTGAGGTCTTTCATGATAATGTTCTGATGCTGGGCTTGCAAGGGTATGTATGAGATATAATCCTGGAGTAGATAAAACCCTGTGGCCCAACAAGATTCTCCTTTGTATTCAGATAGATTTCAAGGACATGTGATACACTATGATCTTAAAATAATTCTGGCATACTACAATGTTTGGGACAAAATGGATTACACAACTCTTGATTTTTTTTATAAACAAATCTCTTCCTCTATTATTTGTGTGGCACGTGGTCAGAGGTAATCTCATTAACCTGAATTAATGTGATAATATCTTCTTGACACAGTTCCATCACTAATGACACTGAACATCAAAAGACATGTTGTAATTTGTTTCCCATCAATGGAGTATATAAAACAGGAAGAAAAAAAAAACATCAGACAAAATCATACAACCTTCTTCAGATCCACCAGTGAGCATCAAAGGAAAAAAAAAAACCAGCAGGACAATGATGGCGATGGGGACATTTCTGTTTGTTTTGCTGCTTGCTCTGCTGATTCTCCTCTTCCTGAAACAACTCTGGTCCCGAAGACATTTGCCTCCTGGCCCTTTGGCTCTACCTCTCATTGGGACTGCCTTGGCAAACGGGATTTCATTTCGTGAAGATTACTTCCTTAAGGTACTTGATTCTAATTAGTAATACGCAAAATAATGATCAATTTCTTTTTTAGTAAAATAGTCCCACACAATGAGGAATACATTTCTTCAAGTGCTAGTGATGACATTTGATTAGTTATTTTCCTCATCATGCCAAAATATTCAGGTAAGACGTATAGCTGTTTCACAGAGCACAATGTGAAATAATGGGGCTGAAGTTTTAGAAGGCAGATTCTAGTTCAGTCTTACCAAGAAATGTTTGATAATGGAACCAATTCTTCAGAGAGAGGGTGGGTTCCCCTTTATTTTGTTTAAGATGCTTTATTCTATATTCGTGAGGTAAACAATAGGTGGACATTTACAGCCTAAATTGTTGTTGTTGTTAGTTGCGAAGTCATATCCAACTCATCGCGACCCCATAGGCAACGTTCCTCCAGGCCTTCCTATCCTCTGCCATCTTCTGGAGTCCATTTAAGCTCACGCCTACTGCTTCAGCGACTCCATCCAGCCACCTCATTCTCTGTCGTCCCCTTCTTCTCTTGCCCTCGATCTTTCCCAGCATTAGGCTCTTCTCCAGTGAGTCCTTCCTTCTCATTAGGTGGACAAAGTATTTGAGCTTCAACTTCAGGATCTGGCCTTCTAAAGAGCAGTCGGGGTTGATCTCCTCTAGGACTGACCGGTTTGATCGCCTTGCAGTCCAGGGGACTCGCAGGAGTCTTCTCCAGCACCATAGTTCAAAGGCCTCAATTCTTTGGCGCTCAGCCTTTCTTATGGTCCAACTTTCACAGCCATACATTGCAACTGGGAAAACCATGG
>NW_015388066.1:221056-227683 GCF_001527695.2 Protobothrops mucrosquamatus | reverse complement strand
TGTTCTGTCCCTGTCGGACACACACACCCAAACAGCCAGCCGAGGGTTAAATAACTTCTCCACACTCCAATCCACAGATAAAAAAACTTGGCAGCAGCTCTGTAGCTGCCTGCCAAGACTTTTACTCAGAGAACAAAAAACAATACACACATTTAGAAATTAAGTCCACAGCAAACTACTTCGCCAGAGATTCAGCTTTGTCCGTCACAGAGTCCAAATGGCCACCACCACCCTTTTATAGCCTGTGGGGTGTGGTCCAGTGACTCAGCTTAATCTCTGGCACGTCTCCTTTTCTGCTGCGCATGCTTGTCGCTCCTACGCTGGCGTGGATCCAGCCACAACTTATCTTCATCACTATCCGAAACACCTGGCTCCTGGCCAATCTCAGAAACACCTGGGTCCTGGCCAATCTCAGAACCACCTGGCTCCTGGTCAATCTCAGAACCACCTGGCTCCTGGTCAATCTCTTCTCCGTCGGGAGACACCTGAGGCATTGCCAAAGAGGAGGGTCCTGGAGAGGGAGGCCTGGCCATCTCCTCTCCTTCATGTTCGGAGCCTTCTTCCTCCGATAAGAGGGGCTCACAAGACAGAGCCACAACATATATGGACTTTTGTTGGCAGGGTGATGTCTCTACTTTTTAGTATGCTGTCTAGATTTGCCATAGCTTTCCTCCCCAGAAGCAAGCGTCTTTTAATTTCTTGGCTGCAGTCCCCATCTGTGCTGATCTTGGAGCCCAGGAAGATTCTTTAATTCCATAATAATAATTTCAAAAGCTTTCTGGATCTGAGTTCTAGACTAACATTTATTTCCATTATTTGTAGAAAGAAGACCATCTCTCATCCGAGAAAAGGGGGAATGAGCAAGCAGATAGGACATGGTGGATTACAGGTAGAAACATAGAGAAAGGAACAGCCCAGGAAAATAAATGAAGCTCAAGAATAAAAGTTCTTGGCAGGAATCTTAGAGAAAATAAGTTTCTCAGGAGCAGACAATTTCATATGGTGAAAGATCTTAGATTTAAGAATTTAGGAAAGAGTGTAAATGGCTCATTAACTATAAATAATCTGTTTTATTTGATTGTAACATTTCTCAACTTTGATTCACTTGGAAGCCTGCAAAACGATATGGAAATATATACTCCTTGTGGCTTGGACCTCACCTTGCAGTAGTGTTGTCTGGATTCAAAGCTGTGAAAGAAGGAATGACCAGTTTCCCAGAAGAATTTTCTGATCGACCAAAGTATTTACTCTTGAGTGCTTTTGGGAAAGGAAGAGGTAAATGCAAGTAGTGAGAAATTGCACTTATAACTAAATAACTACCACACTATTACAATTTATGTTGATACTATGCATAGCATGGGAAGGGGGGGGAGTAAGGTATAGTTTAAAAAAATAACCTAATGGCATAAGATAAGCAAAAGAAATATTGTTATAATCCACTTTATACCAAATTATTATACATTGTCGTTGCATTCTGTCTGGTTCATTACATTCATACATTCTTAAACATTACTTCTTTTTCACTAAACAGCCAACTCTGTTTTATGGGGCTCTCAACATCCCCATTCAACTAAAAATGTCTCAGTCTTCATTTATCTCTTTAATCCTTTCTTTTTGAGTCATCTTTAAATTTTGCCACTTTCTTCAAATTTTGCAAATTTGATTTTAACCAATTCTCCGCATGTAACCAACCCATCTAAAACCACTACTTTCATATTTGCTACCCATATATCTAATTATAAGCTTTCAGTACAAGAATTAGATTTAATTGGGATCTATTCTAAGCTAATAACATTTCTAAAATTGGAATAAAATCAGCAGGTTTAATGATCTCACCTGAAATCAAGATTACAATTTAAATATCCACATAAAATACCAATATAAATGACAAATAAAAAAGAGGAGAAAACAATTAAAAAGAAAAAAAAATAAGCCAACAGAAGTTCTTGACGGTCCTTACTCGAGCAGGAAGCGAGCAAGTCAGTGCAAGTTTTTATGAATTCATCCAATATAAAAATTTTCATGACAAATTGAATGATACATTTGATTATCCCAAAGGTGCTTTTTCATCTTTGAGTTTCCTTGCAGACATTTCATTTTCATCCAAGAAGCTTCTTCAGTTCTGACTGAATGGTAGAGGATGGAAGGATTTATATTTATATTCCTTTCAGTCACCTGGTTGTTAAATCCTTCCATCCTCACATAATCACTATGGCATTGTATAGTTGGAGGGAGGGGGGTATTTCTAAAATGAAAATTAGTTCACTTCCTAGAATTCTGCTATCCTGTGTATTTTTAAAGAAAGTAGAAGAATGTATTTCTAATTCTGAGGGTAAATATTTGTTGGTTGGTTTCCAAATGAGCAATTCTAGGTTGCATCAATATAAGGATGGCATCAAGACAATGAGAACTGACAGTAAGACAAGACAAGACAAGACAAGACAAGACAAGACAAGACAAGACAAGACAAGACAAGACAAGACAAGACAAGACAAGACAAGACAAGACAAGACAACCTTTATTGTCTTTTTTTTTTACTGTGGGCACAACAGCACACATCAAAAATGAAATTTAGTTGCCTGCTCTCAAAGTGAAACACATACATGACACACACCTAAATGTACTATGTACATCATATGTATAGACCCACACCCGTACATATATGTAGCAAATAAATATTAAATACTGTCCATTTTGAATACATAACGGAAGGAGGAAGCTTGAGAGTTCAAAAGGTTAATGCTGTATGGAATGAAACTATGGCTGAATCTCAATGTTCTGCTGCGGATACCACGGAGCGCCCTCCTCCCAGAAGGTAGCAAGGAAAACAGGTCATAAAGAGGATGTGTAGTGTCCCAGATGATCTTACGGACCCTGCTCAAGCAGCGCTTCTGTGTTATGTCCTGGATGGGAGGGAGGGAACTGCCAATGATCTTTTCAGCCATTCTCACCACTCTCTGCACCGCCTTCTTGTCTGAAACAGTATCACTTTACATCATGTTGGAGAGACCACACTTGGATCACTGCATCCAGTTTTAGAAACCACAGTACAAAAAAAGATGTTGAGATCCCGGAAAGTGTGCGGAGAAGAGCAACAAAGATGATAAAGGGTCTGGACGCTAAATTTTACGACAATAGGGGTGTCTAGCCTATTTGAAGAGAAAGATTGGGGGGCATGATAGCTGACTTCCAGTACTTGAGCAGCTGTCACAAAGAAGAGGGGATTCATTTATTCTCTAGGGCACCAGAGGGCAGGACCAGAAGTAATGGGTGAAACTCATCAAAGAGATACAACCTAGAAATAAGGATAAATATTCTGACAGTAATTAATTAATAGAATAGCTTGCCTCCTGGGATTGTGAGTGCTCCATTACTGGAGATTTTCAAGAACAGACTGTAAAACCATTTGCCTGGACTAGAAGAGCTCCATGGTCTCTTCTAGCTATGATTCTATGATTCATAGCTTGTTTTTCTGTAACTAAAAACACAATTGTATAATTAGTATTTCTCATATTGTTTTTTTTCTTTTTACCACCCTGTAATTCCTCAAGTTATTTTTATTTGTATTCATGGTAGCTGGGTTGTTCCTTTTACCAACCTGCAGCTATAGCCTGTTTTAGGAAAAGTCATGTCTTCTTAAGTTCAGGGAGACAATTTGCATTTGTTGATGAATTGAAATTTTTTCTACATTTTCTATGTTGTACTTAATCATTGGCAGAAGAACATAATAGTAACTTGATCATCAGCATTGATGATGTTGCCTAGTTTGGGTAATTAATAGCCTGCAAGAAAACACTCAAGCTCAGAGGGCACCAAGGACCTCTCATTTCAACCCTGAGCTACAAATATATTTTTTTATTGGTAACTAACTTGATTGAGCTTGGTGAATTAAAAAATAAAATTTGCCTAGACTTCTGGTTTGCCGCCGCGGCCACTTGAAGGTGAGCTCCATCTTCCACATCCGATTTCACACCACTGGGAGGCCCAGGAAAGGGTCGAAAGTTGCCCTTTAGGTACGACAAGCAAGGAGGGGACCCCTGCTTGATCACAGGAGGGCGGTAGCCCTTCCACTCAATCCGGGACAGCCCTCCAAACTGACAGACGAAAGACCGGCCATAGAAATATGGCCCGTCATAAGGCTGCAGACAGCTGAAGTCAAACTTACCACCAGGCACCTATAAAGCAGTGCGGATGAGACTGGGTGAGATCTGAACCTCTCTTCAATCCTAACTAATATTTTCTACTTGTATAAGCTGCCCAAAGTATTTTCCCCCCTGTGGAGAGAGGGAAGGGAAATTCTATTCCACCCTCTAAAAGCAGCAGCGACTGACTATCTAGGGGAGCTTAAAATGCTGAAAGAATAACCTGATTCTAACTGGATTTCTATCTTTCTAAAATTTGAGGACTAAAAGATTTCTTATTTTTATTAAAGATTTTTACTTACAAAAAAGAAGTAAAATTGGAAAAAGGATTATAAAAATTTTGGATTTAAAAAATAAATCTTAAATGGTATGGGTGACATCTTGTGGCTAAACCTAATATTACAACTTGTTATTGTCTAAAAGAGACTTGGCTTGAAGCACAGACTATAGACAAGACTTTTGCAACCTTTGCAGATATCAGCTGTGAGAAGCCCAGCTGTGTTCTATACTCAGTGACAAAATTATTTTCATTCTCTGATTGTAAAGCTTTTAATTTAACACACCACTAAGTGAACATGGATGAAGATCAGGAACAGATTCTCTTTATGTTGAAAGCAATTTATGAAACTATTCTTACAGCTTTTATCATTGTCTGCTGATGCCCACAGGAATTATTATTTCCAATGGTCACACCTGGAAACAGCAGAGACACATTGGCATCACTTCTCTGCGGAAGCTGGGCCTGGGGAAGAAAAGCATTGAGCATAAAATAGAAGAAGTTGCTCAGACATTGGTAGATGTCTTTAGACAAACAAAAGGTATGTAATTTGGGGTAATGCCTCAAGTCCCCTCTCTCGCAGGTCTGGCCCATAGCATTAACGAGGGCCCACCTCTATGAGGGATTTTTTAATCACAAGAGGTGGTCAAAACGCAACCTAAGGGGATTTTTAATCAAATTTTTAGTCCGGGTTTTAGGGGGTTCCAGGGAGAGGGGTGGGCAAACTGAAATTAATTCTCCCAGGCCAGCTGAAGGCCTCGGCGAGGTGGGCGTAGGTCCTGGGATTGGGGAGGGGGGGAGGGTCTGCCTAATAGAGGGCAATTCCATTAAGACTGTATATGGGAGGGGTAGATATGGCGGGAGCAGAGGGCCATATCACACTAGGGGAGGGTGCACCCGCTGTTTACGAGCTGTGGCGCGCTCCGGCCCCCATGGCTCTTCTTGCAACCTAGGGGGTTCAGGATCTCAGGGCCTGGGCTTTCGGCTGATGCTGTGTAACGCCAGGTCCACGGTTAATAAAGCCCCCCTCATTTATGATTTGGTATCGGAGGGGGAGGTGGACCTGGCGGGTATTACGGAGACCTGGCTGGGCCAAGAGGGGGGGTGCCCCTCGTTGAAATGTGCCCACCAGGTTACCGTGCATTTCACCAGCCGAGAGCCCAGGGTTGGGGTGGGGGGGTGGCGGTTATTATTAGGGAAGGCCTGGATCCAAGGGAGACCACTGTGCCGCAGACTGCCGGTTGTGAATCCCTAGGTGTGAAGTGGGGTCATGGGAGGCAGCAGGGCGTGCTGATTGTATACCTGGCTCCCCGCTATGTATCAGAAGCCCTACCCGAGCTACTCAGTGTGATAGCCGAGATGGCGATTGAGACCCCCAGACTGTTAGTCATGGGGGATTTCAATCTGCCATCATTAGGTGAAGCATCTGAGGTGGCTCGGGAGTTCATGGCCTCCATGACGGCCATGGACCTGACCCAATTAGTTGATGATCCTACCCACACCGGAGGACACACACTGGACTTAGTTTTTGCCTCCGGCCAGTGGCTGAGTGATCATGGTTTAGGGGAAATGGTCGTTGAGCCCCTGTCATGGTCAGATCACTCTCTCCTTCGGCTGGCCTTTCCTACCGCTATGCCCCACCGCGGGGAGGCGGAACCAGAAGTGACAAAATGGTTCCGCCCCAGGCGCCTGATGGACCCTGAGAGGTTCCAGACGGAGCTTGGGCCAATACCTGAGACCTTGACCCGCGGCTCGACTGAGGACCTGGTGGCCACCTGGAATGGTGCGGCCGTGGGGGCCCTGGACCGGGTCGTGCCTTTGCGGCCCCTCACCCGATGCCGGTCTACCTTGGCTCCTTGGTTTTCCGAGGAGCTGAGGGTGATGAAGCATCGGAAGAGATGCCTAGAGAGTAGTTGGAGGGCCACCCGCTCCGAATCCGATCGGAAATTGGTAAAGTCCCATTTCAGGACTTACCTAGTAGCGATAAGAGCGGCGAAACGCAACTGTTACTCCGCTCTTATCACGTCTGCAGGTAACCGATCTGCCGCCCTGTTTAGGGTGTCCCGCTCCCTCCTTCATCAGAGGGTCCGGGATGTCCCTTTGCAGGGTCGGGCAGAGGAATTTGGGTGTTACCTGCATGACAAAATCGATCGGATCCGGGCCGGGTTAGCCTCCGATTGGACTAGTTCAGGCGGGCCAATGGAGGCA
>NW_015388066.1:149545-220365 GCF_001527695.2 Protobothrops mucrosquamatus | reverse complement strand
GGACGCCCTACGCACAGTCACTCAAGCCCTCGTTGTTTCCCGCCTGGACTATTGCAATGCTCTCTACATGGGGCTCCCCTTGGGGTGCACCCGGAGGCTCCAGCTAGTTCAGAATGCAGCTGCGTGAGGGATTTTGGGGGCCTCTAGATGCTCCCATGTAACACCTCTCCTGCGCGAGCTGCACTGGCTGCCGGTGGCCTTCTGGGTGCGCTTCAAGGTGTTAGTAACAACTTTTAAAGCGCTCCATGGCAATGGACCTAGGTATTTGCAAGACCGCCTCCTACGAAACACCTCCCTTCGACCAGTCCGCTCCCACAGAGAGGGCCTCCTTAGAGTGCCGTCGGCCAGACAATGCCGGCTGGCGACCCCCAGGGGGAGAGCCTTCTCTGTGGCAGCTCCTGCCCTCTGGAATGACCTACCCCCGACCTACGTACAGTTGCGGACCTGCGCCTTTTTCGCCGAACCCTGAAGGCCCATCTATTCCGTGCGGCCGGCCTGGCGTAGTTCGATTATGTTTCAGTGGGGGGGTTTGTATGGGTGTGTTTTTAGAACAGGCCTGTTATTTAATTCGATTTTAGAACAGAAACTATTTATTTATTATCGTGGTTTTTAGTATCGCCTGTTCACCGCCTTGAGTCCCGTAAGGGAGATAGGGCGGTATATAAATTTAATAAATAAATAAATAAAATAAATAAGTCTCTGTCTGCAGAATTTTTTTCCATTCTGCATAATTCAAACAATAACAGATGTATTTGATTTGATTTTTTTTTACCTTTTGAAACAATTGGCAGAGGTCCCAATTCTTTTTATTCATCCCTTACAAGCTCTGTTCCTTAAAAATTCATTATAAAATATCTTCATTTGCAGGACAGCCATTTGACCCTTCATTTCCAGTAATAAATGCAGTTTCTAATGTCATATGTGCTTTAAGCTTTGGACATCAGTTTGCTCCTGAAGATGAAAACTTCCAGAAGCTAATTCAAATCCTTGAAAGTCTTGTGAAATTCAGTGGTGGCTTTTTCTACGCGGTGAGTCATGTTTTATATTAAAGCTCACCCAAACCTATGTTTCTATCTGTAATTTTATGTAATCATGAATGGAATCCATGGAGGAAGCCTTGGAAATCATCTACTGTATTATCATCCCTAGTAGATGTGTCTGTCTTTGAGTCAGTCATGACTTCTAGAACTTCTTTTACTTCAAAGAAGCCAACACAGTGCTAGGCTGCATTAACAGGGATAGAATTGAGATCAAGTGAAGGGTTGTTGTTGTTGTTAGTTGCGAAGTCGTGTCCGACTCATTGCGACCCCATGTACAATGTGCCTCCAGGCCTTCCTGTCCTCTACCATCTTCTGGAGTCCATTTACGCTCACGCCTACTGCTTCAGTGACTCCATCCAGCCACCTCATTCTCTGTTGCCCCCTTCTTCTCTTGCCCTCAATCTTTCCCAGCATTAGGCTCTTCTCCAGTGAGTCCTTCCTTCTCATCAGGTGGCCAAAGTACTTGAGTTTCAACTTCAGGATCTGGCCTTCTAAAGAGCAGTCAGGGTTGATCTCCTCTAGGACTGACCAGTTTGATCACCTTGTAGTCCAGGGGACTCACAGGGTTAGTATCACTTAATAATGCTTTGGGTATATTATATCCATTTTTGATGACCATGATAAAAAAAGATCTTGAGACTCTGGATAGAGTGCAAAGATGAGCAACTAAGATGATGGGGGAGGGAGGCTAAAACATATGAAGAACGGTTGCAAGAATTGAGTATGTCTAGTCTAGTAAAAAGAAGGAGTAGGGGTGATGTCATGGTTGACTTGCAACCAGACAACAATAATGGGAGGGGGAGGGAAGGCACTGGAATGTGAGGGTGCTCACAACCAGACAACAATAATGGGAGGGGGAGGGAAAGCACTGGAATGTGAGGGTGGTTTGGGAGAGAAACTCTGGAATTCAAGTGTGCCATCTGGAAACCTGAGAAAATTCCACCCTTCCAAGGTCACCAACTCTGAGAAAGCCCAAGGCAGACAGACCATTCTCAAAACAAACCAGGCACAACTGATTGGTGGACAAAGGAAGGGCCAGGAGGGGAAAAGGGGAAATTATCTTATGCTTTCACACACAAAATGTTAGAATTGGCATTTCTACTTCTGTACACACATGGCTTTTCAGTAAAGTATATTCTTGGAGAAAAGAAAATGTCTCAGGAGCTTCTTTTGCTGACTAGCATACTGGGATAGTTGATAGGTGACATGATAACAGAGTTCCCATATTTGAGGGACAGCCACAGAGAAGAGGGAGTCAAGCTATTCTCCAAAGCCCCTGAAGGCAGGACAAGAAGCAACGGATGGAAACTAATCAAGGAGAAATTTCCTGACAGTTAGAACAATTAATCAGTGGAAAGGCTTGCCTCCAGATGTTGTGGGTGATCCACCACTGGAGATTTTAAAGAAGAGTTTGGACAGCCATTGTCTGAAATGATATAGAGTCACTTGCTTGACCTAGGGGTCGAACAAGAAGGTCTCCAAGGTGCTTTCCAACTCTGTTATGAAAAGCTAGCAGACTGGCTTCTGGTTTGCAATCACGGCACCGGCGGACAGACAGAGAGAGCGCTCTCTCCGCCGTCCGGTTTCCCTTCAGCAGAAAACCCTGGAAAGGGTCGAAAGTCACCCTGGAGGGGCGACCACCGCTGAGGAGGACCCTCGACAGATTGCGGAAGGGCGGTAGCCCTTCCGTTTGATCTGAGGCAGCTCCTTTGGACCAACAAAGAAAAGATTGGCCATTAACATGGCCGTTCACTAAGCCGTTCCAGCCGAAAGCCAAAAGCACTACCAAGCACAATGAAAGCAACGTGGAGGAATTGGGTGAGACCTTACCTTACCTTTCTTGCTTCCCAACTATTTTCCTGTAAAAGCCTTTGGAAATTCTTTTTTCCCCCTTCTTAATTTGGTGGCTTCTGCCTACTCTGGAAATATAAAGCTATGGGGGGAAAAAAAAGAACAACTAAACTAAATGACTAAATAATTGGACTTGTAATTTTTGGATACCTGGGGTCCCAAAAGGTTTCAATTCCTACAGAGACTTATTATTTTACCTATCTGTTAAGCTGGAAAAAAAAAGAATATATATATATATTAAACCTGATAAAAGCCTAACTTGAGTTTGGGAAAAGATTTTACATGTTACCGGGGACATCTTGTGGTGAAATGTGGTACAGCAAATGATTTTTTTTCTGACTGGGAGACCTGTGAGACTAAGATTTGTCCTTGACACTATCAAAAAAAATAAGAATCTGAAACAACTGGGTGGTGAAAACAACTCTCTATAGTGGAGGTGGACATTTATTGACTTTTATCAAAATAGCCTCCATTAAAGGACTATCTGTAAACACCACAGAAATGGAGGAATACTACCCACAACTTAACTACAAACTTATACTTGAAAAAATCCTAGAGGCTACTGAGCTAATGAATTCCACACTGAAAGATAAAGGCGCCACCTTAAAGTTACAAAATGCAGCCCAGATTTCAACTGATGAACTTACAACTCAAAAGGCAACAGAAGAAGAAGGAATGAACACTAAAGTGGACTTTAAAAAATACCAGCTACAAGCTACTGAGAACCCTGATAACCAAACCTTGATTTCAACTAAAAAATCTGCAATTCTAACAGCAACAGAAACTGAACAAAGCAACACTAAGACGGAAGGTGCTGAAGACCTACATACACAGCACATTGAGAATTTAGATAACCCAGACAACCAAATAACAACTACAACATTGAATATGACTTTTTATTTAAATCAGCTGAAACCGGAAGAAGAAGAAGACCAGTCTGAACTGATGACAAATATACTAAGCCAAACATGGAGACTCAAATTATTAGGCTAACAATCTAATGACTATGAAGCGACCAGCTTCCTTGGAAAATTGATAACTGGATGGTCTCCCTTGATTCAAATGACATGTGAAGGAATGAAGGGAGATCCACCTGAGGATTTAAAGACACTGCTATGGAAGCCTGTTTGGTACAAAAGGACAGCCAGAGTCAGACTTTAAAAATGGGATTTCTTTATGTGACCTTTAATGGAAGAGCCTGGGATCTCATTTGATGGGCTAAGGAGATTTTAAAAGACATTAACTGATTTAATATTTAGGATTTAGACCTATAAGGGAACTAAAAACTAGTTATTAGAATAATCGTTTTGAATTGTAATACAGAAGATGGATTGAGATGATAAAGGTTATTTTATTAGTAAGTGATGATATTAGGATGAGAAATAGAATACGATTGTGAAATAAAGTAAGAATTTATCTGAGTAAATAATAAGTGTATCTTAGATATGACAACTATTTTGTAATGAACTAAGGGAACCATGGGTTATCCGAAACCTAAATACTATGGACACTAAGCTAACTGGACTACTGTAACTGAAATTAGATAAAAGTTAAAAACAGGACATGGAGGCGTATAAGTCAAAATATATCGATAAATGTTTTAACTGATTGAGTTATAACTAGCAATGTATTAATTTGAATGTGATATAATAACCAAGGGAAACAGAGAGGAAATTTTTGATGATGTAACCTGACATATGTATGAAAGAGCTTGTTATTGGATTATGGATTACCCAATCACCATGTTGCTTCCTTAATACCTGGAGCTTTGTAAAATTGGAAAATTAACAAAACTTGTTTTTTTAAAAAGAAAAGAAAAGAAAAGCTAGCAGACTGAAAATCCAACCCGTGTAGTTCATTCATTATTTAGCTTGTCATGTGAATCCAGCTGCTCTAATCACAGCTTAGTTAGCCACGGGTAACCATATTTACAAAGACTCCTGGAGACAATGAGAGAATAAGAGAATGTTATAATAGCTTTATAATAATCAATCTGCCTCTATCATTATTCTTTTCTACAAGAAATTGGAAACAGCTTTTCCGGAGGACTTTTGAGGTCTGACAGCATGTATAATTTGCCAGGATTCAATGTGTTTGCAATGTTTTTCTTTGGTTATTCAGTGCTGCCTATTATTGTGAGCTGCTGAGAGTCTTCTTTTGTTGTAGTGGGAAATAAACAAACTTTTCCATTCCCATTTCTATTAGATGTACGTTGTGTTCTCACAATTAATGAACTATGTCCCGGGCCCTCACAAGGATGCCTTGGCTTTTTAGAGCTGATCACTTCCTTTGCAAAACAGAAAATAAAGAAACACGAGGAATCCAGTTCTCTGCATGAACCACAAGATTTCATTGATCAATACATGAACAAAGAATCATTACATTCATCACAATGAGGAGCTAGTGGTAGTGGAGTTATCTCTTTTTTATTTAGCTCCTATTCTGAATTTAGCCCATGCTATTTCAGGTTGTTTCTAAATAAGAGCTATATTGCAACTCTGCAATCTTAAACTCTTGATAAACAAGGGAGATTCTTTGTGGCGGAAGTTAGATTTATTATCATTTGTCATCCTCTCATATTTGACTATCACTTTTTTCCCCTTTTCCTAAAGTAATTCCACTAAGAAGGAAAAGAATTAACAGAGATTCTTGAGTAATTCATACTTAAATGAATACTTTGCCTGAAATGTTTGGTAAAGGACAGATACTGTTAGGATATTGAATTTAGTAGTTGCAACAGTAAAGTATACAATAGGCCTGAACACACTGTTGTAATTGATTTGTTAGAGAGTGCTGACTCATGCATGAGGCAATCTGCACTGTGATTAGTTGTTGTAAGTATAAAGGGAGAGTTTCCCTCCCCCCCTTTTTCTTCTGTATATTCTATATTCTGTTTAATTTACCTCATGATGTTCCTGTGTTCCTGCCTATCTTATGTTTTTTCTTTCTGGTTGATGTTGAATGTTAAATATATTTTTATATATAAAATACTACACATTTGTGTTAGTGTTTCTGACTTCATCTGGACAGCTGCTGAGCAATTCGCTGACATACTTTTACAGCCTTGACCATCAGTAAAATGTAAAATAGTTTGAAACAACAAAAAAGGGTCCTCCTCTCTACGGTAATATTTTCAGAAAAAGATTGATTATTTTTAGAAGGATCTTTTACTGATTTGAAGTTAGGTGACCATGATAAAAAAAAGATCTTGAAACTCTGGAAAGAGTGCAGAGATGAACAACTAAGACGATCTGTCTCTATTATTCTTTTCTACAAGAATTTAGAAACAGCTTTTCTGGAGGACTTTTGAGGTTTGACACCAATGCATTGTTTGCCATGTTTCAATGTGCTTGCAAAGTTTTTCTTTGGTTATTCAGTGCTGTCTATCACTGTGAGCTGCTAAGAGTCTTCTTTTGTTGTAGTGGGGAATAAATAAACAAACTTTTCCATTTCTATTAGATGAACGTTGTGTTCCCACAATTAATGAAGTATGTTCCGGGCCCTCACAAGGATGCATTGGCTTCTATGGAGGTGATCATTTCCTTTGCAAAGCAGGAAATAGAAAAACACAAGGAATCCAGCTCTCTGCATGAACCACAAGATTTCACTGATCACTATCTACTTCAGATGGAGAAGGTATGGGTTGATTGTAGTTCAATTCCTGGGAAAGGAATTATTATATTTCTCACTATAAGTAAAGACGAGGAGCTAGAGATAATGGAGTTATTTCTTTTTCATCTAGCTCTTATTCTGAATTTAGCCCATGCTAATTCAGGTTGTTTCTAAATAAGAGCTATATTGCAGCTCTGCAATCTTAAACTCTTGTTAGACAAAGGAGATTCTTTGTGTAGAATGTTAGATTTATTATCATTTGTCATCCTCTCATATTAGACTATCACTTCTTTCCCTTTTTCCTAAAGTAATTCCACTAAGAAGGAAAAGAATTAACAGAGATTCTTGAGTAATTCACATTTAAATGAATACTTTCCCTGAAATGTTTGGTAAAGGACAGATACTGTTAGGATACTGAATTTAGTAGTTGGAACAGTAAAGTATACAATAGGTCTGAACACATTGTTGTAATTGATTAGTTAGAGAGTACTGACTCATGCATGAGGCAATCTACACTGTGATTGGTTGTTGTAAGTATAAAGGGGGAGTTTCCCTCTTTTCCTGCCTTTTTCTTCTGTATGTTCTGTATTCTGTTTAATTTACCTCATGATGTTCCTGTGTTCCTGCCTATCTTATGTTTTTTTCTTTCTGGTTGATATTGAATGTTAAATATATATTTTATATATAAAATACTACACATTTGTGTTAGTGTTTCTGACTTCATCTGGACAGCTGCTGAGCAATTCTCTGACATACTTTTACAGCCTTGACCATCAGTAAAATGTTAAATAGTTTGAAATAACAAAAAAGGGTCCTCCTCTCTACGGTAACATTTTCAGAAAAAGATTATTTTTAGAAAGATCTTTTATTGATTTGAAGTTATTTGGTCTCTTTACTTACAATCAGTGTTGAGTGTACCATTGGTATGGCCCCTACATTCAAGATATACAGTCTTCTTAATACTGGCCCTATTAAAGCAGATTTCCACCTTTTTATTAATGGTCTGAAGGTTATTAATGTTTGACTTTCTATCATGATATCATTAGCATATAATAGCATCCATGTGTGTAATATTTGAAGGTTTTGGTTACACTGTTCATACTGAGTACAAAGACGAGTGATGAGAGTTTGGACCAGTTGTGGATGGGAAGGAATTAGATCATGTGATACTTGCTCAAATGCTTTTTCTAACTCTGTGACTGACATATTTATGGTGGTTTCTTTCTCAAATTACTTCTCTATCAGTAGGTAGATGGCCTGTATTATGTCAGTTGTCCCACAATTCTTCACAAAAGGTGCACTGATTGTTGCAAGATTAATGTTATCTCACAAGAATTTTGCAACCACAATTAAACCCAAAATTTCAGTTGCTAAGCAAAGCAGTAATAAAGTGAATTTTGCCCTATTTTATGACCTTTCTTGCCATAGGGGAAATAGTTGTTGAGCCCCTGTCATGGTCAGATCACTCTCTCCTTCGGCTGGCCTTTCCTATCGCTACGCCCCACCGCGGGGAGGCGGAACCAGAAGTGATGAAATGGTTCCGCCCCAGGCGCCTGATGGACCCTGAGAGGTTCCAGACGAAGCTTGGGCCAATACCTGAGACCTTGACCCGCGGCTTGACTGAGGACCTGGTGGCCGCCTGGAATGGTGCGGCCGTGGGGGCCCTGGACCGGGTCCTGCCTTTGCGGCCCCTCACCCGATGCCGGTCTACCTTGGCTCCTTGGTTCTCCGAGGAGCTGAGGGTGATGAAGCGTTGGAAGAGATGCCTAGAGAGTAATCGGAGGGCCACCCGCTCCGAATCCGATCGGAAATTGGTAAAGTCCCATTTAAGGACTTACCTAGTAGCGATAAGAGCGGCGAAACGAAACTATTTCTCCACTCTTATCGCGTCTGCAGGTAACCAATCTGCCGCCCTGTTTAGGGTGTCCCGTTCCCTCCTTCATCAGAGGGTCCGGGATGTCCCTTTGCAGGGTCGGGCAGAGGAATTTGGGTGTTACCTGCATGACAAAATCGATCGGATCCGGGCTGGGTTAGCCTCCGATTGGACTAGTTCAGGCGGGCCAATGGAGGCAGGTCTTGAGTCCATTTTGTGGGAAGAGTTTGATCCTGTGACCCCCAAAGACATGGACAGGAAGTTGGGACGGCTGAACACCACCACATGTTTACTGGACCCGTGTCCCTCCTGGCTGGTACTGGCCTCCCGGGAGGTTACACGAGGCTGGCTCCAGGGAATCGTCAACGCTTCTTTGAGTGAGGGATTCTTGCCGGCCGCCTTGAAAGAGGCGGTGGTGAGGCCCCTCCTCAAGAAGCCCTCCCTGGCCCCGGCTGTTTTGGCCAACTACCGCCCTGTCTCCAACCTTCGCTTTCTTGTGAAGGTTGTTGAGAGTGTGGTGGCACGACAGCTCCCTCAGCACCTGGAAGAAACTGTCTATCTAGACTCGCACCAGTCCGGCTTCCGGCCTGGGCACAGCATGGAAACGGCATTGGTCGCATTGGTTGATGATCTCTGGAGGGCTCGGGATAGAGGCTGCTCCTCTATCCTGGTCCTGTTAGATCTCTCAGCGGCTTTCGATACCATCAACCATGGTATCTTGTTGCACCGGTTAGAGGGGTTGGGTTTGGGGGGCACCATCTTACGGTGGTTCTCCTCCTACCTCTCGGACCGGTCGCAATTTGTGTTGGCAGGGGGGCAGAGGTCGACCTCGAGGTGCCTCACTTGTGGGGTACCACAGGGGTCGGTCCTCTTGCCTCTCCTGTTCAACATTTATATGAAGCCACTGGGTGAGATCATCCGTGGTTTCAGGGTGGAGTTTCATCAGTACGCAGATGACACCCAGCTGTACATCTCCACCCCGGACCACCCCAACGATGCCGCGGAAGTGATGTCCCGGTGCCTGGAGGCCGTGCGAGTCTGGATGGGGAGGAACAGGCTTCGACTCAACCCGTCCAAGACCAAGTGGCTGTGGTTTCCGGCGTCATGTCATAGCCAGTTGGTTCCATCTCTGGCTATCAGGGGCGAGTCATTAGCTCCCGTGGAGAGGGGCCACAACCTGGGCATCCTCCTGGATGCTCAGCTGTCTTTAGACGATCATGTGACAGCCATGGCCAAGGGGGGCTTTTCATCAGGTTCGCCTGATACGCCAGTTGCGCCCCTTTCTGGATCGTGACACTCTACGCACGGTCACTCAAGCCCTCGTTGTTTCCCGCCTGGACTATTGCAGCGCTCTCTACATGGGGCTCCCCTTGAGGTGCACCTGGAGGCTCCAGCTAGTTCAGAATGCGGCCGCGCGGGGGATCCTGGGGGCCTCTAGATACTCCCATGTAACACCTCTCCTGCGCGAGCTGCACTGGCTGCCTGTGGCCTTCCAGGTGCGCTTCAAGGTGTTAGTAACAACCTTTAAAGCACTCCGTGGCAATGGACCTAGTTATTTGCAAGACCGCCTCCTACCAAACACCTCCCTTCGACCAGTCCGCTCCCACAGAGAGGGCTTCCTTAGGGTGCCGTCGGCCAGACAGTGCTGGCTGGCGACCCCCAGGGGGAGAGCCTTCTCTGTGGCAGCTCCTGCCCTCTGGAATGACCTACCCCCTGACCTACATACAGTTGCGGACCTGCGCCTTTTTCACCGAGCCCTGAAGGCCCATCTATTCCGTGCGGCCGGCCTGGCGTAGTTTGATTATGTTTTAGTGGGGGTTTTGTATGGGGTATTTTTAGAGCAGGCCTGTTATTTAATTTGATTTTAGAACAGAAATTTGTGTATATTTATCGTGGTTTTATTATCGCCTGTTCACCGCCCTGAGTCACGTAAGGGAGATAGGGCGGTATATAAATTCAATAAATAATAATAATAATAATAATAATAATAATAATAATAATAATAATAATAATAATAATAATAATAATAATAATAATAATAAATGAATCGTGTGATCATTAAGTAAATCTGGCTTCCTCCATTGACTTTGCTTGTCAGAGGCCAGCTGGGAAGGTTACGAGTAGTGATCAGATGACCCCAGGACAGTACAATTAGTACATGCCAGCTGCCAAAGACCTGAATTTTGATCACATGACCATGGGTCAGCCATCCCATTTGGCACATTCAACAACCAAAAGTCAAGTCAGGTTTGATACCACAGAGATTCTTCAAGGGTATGAAAACCTGTTATAAGTCACTTTTTTAGTACCATTGAAAGTTTGAATGATCACCAAATGAATGATTGTAAGTTGAGCACTACCCTTATTCTAAAAGTTGCATAAATTGTCATAGTGTGGCATAAGAGCCACAAAATCTGGTAGTTATAGCAGTCATATGCATCAATTTGGGCATAACTTTAAATGCATGAATGCATGCAGTAATTCTAGTAATGCTGCTTCTGAATTTTTTTTATTCACTCTAGTAAGTACTGATTAATCACCATTCCACATGCAAACATTTACTGAGATGAATCAATTATAGATTAAAACAAAATGCATTAAAGTTCTTCAAAAGCTGAGCCTGTCTTTGATCTTGGCTACAATGAGATAATGTCTTATTCTGTATGAATCTATCACTGTAATTATTACTCTCCTTGATTGGTTTTCCTATATAACCCCCAGGGATGTGTTTGTTCTCTAGACTTGAGATACAGAAGCAAAAATAACTACAGAGAAGGTGGGTAGAATTCATTGTAATATTTATTTTCTATTTTAAACATCAGAGCAGGAATGACTCCAACTCTACCTACAATGAAGAGAACCTGGCTCAGTGTATTTTTGATTTTTTTTCTGCTGGGACAGACACATCTTTTGCTACTCTGATGTGGGCACTGCTCCTCTTGACCAATCATCCCGACATCCAAGGTGAGACAGACATAGCTAGTGGAACAAGAGTCAGTCTCAGGTTTTAAATTACACAGAAATTATTTGAAATGTATTCTTTACAATAATTTTCCTTTGTAGAGTCTTGATTCTATAAACAGGAGTATGAAGTTAGCGGGATTAAAGGAAAGCAAAGAATGTACATACTGAGAGCCAGCCATATGCTAAATAAATAAATGGGGAGCCTTCTTTGAATCCTCAATAAAATGTTCCGTGAGGAACTAAAAACTGGAAATCTGTACAAATCTGAAACATTTAAAACTTTCAATGCAGAAATCTACCATGGTTTTCAGATTTGTTACTGGTTTTGGGCTTAAATTACATATAAATTATAAAAGATCAAATTTCAGTATGATAATTAACTGGAAAAAAATAAAAATGGTGGGAGGAGCAACTGCACAGAGCAAGGCTCCCTTCCCTGAAGAGAAGAGATTGGAGAATTGTGTGTTTGTGTGTGTGTGTGTGGGGGGTTTCCTTGTCACTCAGAGCATCAAATGAACCCATCAATCTTCTCCTAAACTCTACCTTATTCCTGCTCTGCTACTTCCTGGCCTTCTACCTGACTGAAGATTGGAGGTAAACAGACTGAACTAGGATGACATGACAAAGACAGGGGATGGATCCAGAGTCAGGAGGTAGCCAAAGCTTGTATTTTCACCTTGCCAACCAGTGAAAACCCCTGGAAACAGATTTGGGGTGGAGGTGGCAGACCCATTCTAGGACCATTGTCTGCAGCATAGAGGGACACAACCAGGATTGGTATAATGGACCCTCCTTCAGACCCCTTTCCGGATGTAAATTGAGAGAAGGAGGTGGATAAGCCAGGTCCTGACATTTTGGGGAAAGAGACAACAGAGGTGCAGAGAGAGGTGGATTGGGGAGTGGAGGGCCCAGCCTGACAGAGCAGCCACAGATGGGTAGCAGGCTGAGACAGAGCCAAGGTAGCTACTGCTGTGGCAGGTGAGCCTGGAGGATCCAGGCAGGGAATGTGGGCAGTCAGTGAGGATGAGGAAATGAAGTCTGTACCTCCTCCCTATCTAAAGATGCACATGGCGGAGAGGAGACAGGTGCAACACAGGTTATTCACAATGAGGCAATATACCCATCGTGATGGACCATACCAGCGTTTCCTTTTTAATCCCCCCCAAAGTAATGGGTGTTGCTGGAACAATGTGTCCAATTTCTTGTCTCATGTTTCTGTACTTTGCAACTTGACTTGCAACCTTGTGTATAGATTTAGGACTGGATTTAGATTTGTTTGGCATTTCTTGATCTGAATCTTGTCAAGAGTTCATCTCATGCTGAGCTTGGTAACCGGGTCCACACATTGTTTGGTTTACCCCTGAAACTGTTGGGGGTTTTGAATAATAACCTTTGAACTGGTATGAGATGAAGAGCTGAGCCTGAGTCTAACCCAATGCCAGTCTGAAGGGGTTGCAGGCCTGGAAGTCATGGCAGAGAGTGTATGCTGAGGGCAAAAGTCTGGTAGAGGTATAGTGAGGAGCCAGCTTGGAGTGGGAGCTGCAGGCCAGAAGAATGACAAGCTGGTGGAGACTGGAAGCAAGAACTGGCTCAGAAAGTCAACAGGGGCCTTGGCAATAAAGTACATGGCCCAGATCAGAGATCAGAGGCTAGCAGGAGCAGTGCGGTGCCCAGAGATCAGAGATGGATTTGGAGTCCTCTGTAAGGTGGTCTGGTGCAAGTAGCGGCAATGAGATGGCAACTGGCATCGGAGGTCCAAATGGGGCTGCAAATCTGGAACTGGAGCCCAGAAGCTGGCAATAACTTGAAGGAGAAGGCCAGATCCTCTGAAGAACATTGGGGACAACAGGCATGAATGAATTTAAAAAAAGTTTCTATTTCCATCATTTTTTTCTAGAGAAAGTCCAGAAGGAGATTGAAGATGTGTTTGGCTTCTCACGGTCAATTTCCTATCAGGATCGGAAGAAGCTGCCCTACACCAATGCTGTGATTCATGAAATTCAGCGTGTAAAATATGTCATGCTAGTTGGGGCTCCCAGGAAAAGTACAAAGGATGTGAAGATGAGAGGTTACCACATTCCAAAGGTGAGAAACATGTTCAGGCTGTACTGCAGTAGTCCCGCATGGAGGGAAAAGCAGACTATGACAGAAGCTCTCTGTTCAGGAACTGCCAATGTAGTCATGCAAAGTCGAATGACCAAGAATAGCAAACTTTTTTGGTGGCTTCATGGATGGATTATGGATTTAAATCCAAGCACCTCTCAGACATTGAAGCTAGAACCATAAACGTTTTCTATTTATTCTAGGAAGGAGGTAAGTGATTAAGAGCTGAACTTAAGTTCAGAAATGTAGTCATAGCTGGACGTGTTTCTTTGCCCATTTCTTGGAGCAATCTGAAATGATAAATACGCACCTAGCTCTCTGTTTTAATGGAATGGATGGAAGAAAGGAAGCAAAACAGTTGAGCAGCTACTGCTCTCTGAAACTGTTTCAGATATGAACAAATATGGATTCATAAAGCACGCTAAAACCAAATGCTTCATCAATATTGTTTGAACTTTTTTTTTACCCATTTCAGTTATGAAACTGTTCTGTTTAATCATCTCTTTGTTTGCAGGGGACCATGATTTTGCCAGACCTGCGCTCTGTTCTTATTGATCCTGAACAATGGGAGACACCTGAAGAATTCAACCCAAATCACTTTTTAGATAAGGATGGGAAGTTCATTGAACGGGACGAGTTTCTGCCATTTGGAATAGGTACATCTATGAGCAGCTTATAACTTATAGCTTCTCACCCTCCCCATTCCTGAGTTGTTCTGAGGTCATCAGGGTCTGAACAGGAAACCAAGGAATCCTTATTCCTTCTAGTTTCAAAACTAAGAGAGTCTGAACTTCCCTTAGACAATAAACTTCAAACTATGAAGGAATAGTAAGACTGTAATTTTACTATTGGAGCTTTGTAACATATGGACAAGATTGTACAGTTATCTCTAGTGTTTGGGAGAAATATTAGCTAATTTGAAAGAACACTCACTTAACTGTAGTTTCTTGATGATAGATCTGGACCATAAAGTTATTATATTCCTTGCAGCAAATCCTTCCAACTTCTACTATTAAGTCAAAACTGAAGAATCTTCTTGGATGAGAAGCAAAACATCTTCAAAGAAATAGAAATCAAACTGAGTTTCTATCTCCCTACTTTGGATGGTAGGAGTCATGCCATACTGACGTTGCTCCACTCCCATGGCCTGCTCACCCAGCATCAATGATCAAAGCACATAATAATCCCTGAAAATTACCTTTTGTACATAATCCTGCAGAATCACTTTCTGGTTATAGTCCAACAGGAAGGATTGGAACTACTGTGCCCCCAAAGCCCAATTCCAACCAATGGCCCAGAGAGATGCATGGTCAATGAACTGAAAGTAACTGAGGCAGGAGAATTCTCTCCCCACATCAATTTCCTGGCAAGTTTTTTTTTTCTCAAGAGAACCAAAATTCAGTAGCATAAGCAAATAAAACACCAGCTGAAATGGACAATTTCATCCAAATGCATCTGGACTTGTGAGACATTGCTTTCTTAATTGCCTGCAATATTTGAGAATGATCTATAATCATAAACCAAAATATGATTTAACTATACTAGTAAAAAGAGGTACTTATAAGTGATGTTGTAACTGCTTGGGCCATCTCCATATTTTACAAATCAGCCAAGATTCCACAAAGGACGAGGCATAAGATGTTCTTGGTGTATTCCATCCAGACTTATCTAGTACCTTAATAACAATATTTAGAATAGAGCTGGAAGGGACCTTGGAGGTCTTCTTGTCCAACATCCTACTCAAGCAGGAGATCCTATACCCTTTTGGATAGGTGGCTGTCTGGTCTCTTCTGAAAAACCTCCAGAAGTGAAGCACCCACAATTTCTAAAGGCAAGCTGTTCCATTGGTTAATTGTCCTCACTGTTAGGAAGATTCTCCTTAGTTCTAGGTTGCTTCTCTTCCTGATTACTTTCCATCCGTTGTTTCTTCTCTTGCCTCCTGGTATTTTGGAAAATAACGTGACCCTCTCTTCTTTGTGGCAGCCTCTCAAATACTGGAATACTGCTATCATGTCACTCATAGACCTTCTTTTCTCTAGGCTGATCATACCCAATTCCTGCAACCGTTCTTCCTATGTTTTCATCTCCAGGCCCTTAATCATCTTATTTCTGAACTGACAATCTAAGCACAAATGTTTAAATCCCTGAGGAAAAAGACATCAAATGGAGTCCAATGCCACAGGAACAATTACTCTGTTGGGGCCAGGAAGAAAAGCACTCCCCCCCACCCCAGGTGTGAACAAACAGAATGAAAAGGAAATGGCAGCATTAGGAATTGAATGTGGTAGAAGATACCAGGGTTCAACATAAAAATCTATTTCATCTGTTACAAATCTTTTCAGATTTCCTTGCTGATGAGAAATACTTTAGAGCAGGGGTGTCAAATTTGCAACGTCATGTGACGTGTTGCGATGTATCGTGACTTTTTCCCCCTTGCCGGCAATGGGTTGGGTGCGGTTTCGCTATGATGCATCCAGCCTGTGGGCCGGCAGTTTGATACCCCTGCTCTAGAGAATTGATGCATGCTTTGAACTTCTGGCTTGACGTTGCAGTGGAACGGAAGCAGGAAGATGGGGCTCTGTCTTCCACGTTTGATTTTGCCCCACTGAGGACCCTGGGAAGGGTTGAAAGTTGCTCTGTAGAGGCAACAAGCAAGGATGGGACCCCTGTTTGATCACAGGAGGGGGGCAGCCCTTTTGTTTGATCCTGGGAAGCCCTCCAAATCAGCGGGAGAAAGATTGGCTACATTTATGTAGCCAGTCAGAAGCTGCTGACAGGCAAAGCAAAGAAGCATCAATGAGCAATTTACCAGCAATGTGGATAAAACTGGGTGAGACTTTATCCTCTCTTTAAGACTTTAAGAGCTCTTCCTGGAAAAATTTGCCCAAAGCACACTCCTCCCCCCAATGAGATGGAAGGGAAGCTTCCACCCCATTCCCTCAGAAAAGTGGCAAGCTAATCACCTGGGGGAAACAAAGAAAACTACAAGACTAATTTGGAACTAATTGTACATATAACGGCACTGGAAGTTGGGGACTAAAAGTGCTTTTTGAGACTTCTTAAAAAAAAGAGAGAGATTTGAAAAACTTGTAATATAAGATTGGATTTAAAAAGCTAGAAAATGGCGCTAGTGACATCTAGTGGTGAACTATGGCACTACAATTTGTTATGCTCAAAGGAACTTGGCTCAAAGCTGGCCTTGAAAGTTTTTACCTTTGATGATTTCAGCTGCAAAGAAAGGGAAAAAAATTCTGGACTGCTTATCAGTGTGGCAGAGATGATGAACTGTTTTGAAACTGGCCTGTCTGAACCATGAATATAAATATTTACTGACTTTCAGAGCTGTGTTGTGGAATTATTTCCCTACAGGAGAAACACACATCATTACTTGAATGATGGAATACTTTGGATTACAAATCTTTAATTGAAGAACAATTTCTACTATAAAGACCACCCACAAAAACTGAAATGGATGTCCCATACTCAGCTTTAAATGGTAAAAAAACATCTCTAACACCTGTCCCCAAAGTCTTCAACTTAATGAATTACCCAAAAAATATGGATGAAGATCAGAAAGAAATCCTCTCCATGTTGAAATCAATACAAGAGAATATTGTTTTAGCTCATGATGAAACTAGAAATAACACAAAGGAGATAAAAGAACAATTTTCTAATCTAAATCTACAAACTCAGAACATGGCTACAAAGAAGGAATTAAAAATGCAGAAAATAGAAGGAAAACTACAGCAACCAGATCCCAAGATGGAGGACTTAAAGGAAGGAATTGACTGACAGATCCAGACAACTGAAAAATTAGAAGATGGAGTGATAATATTGAAAATGGAAAAGACATCTTACAAATCAAGAATTCAGAATATATTTGAGGAAAAGAAAGAAGAATTGATTGAATGGAAGATAGAGCTGTTAGGAAATCTGTGGGAAATTGGAGAAGGAGGGAGGCTGTTTAATGAATATCAATGGGTTCTTCCAAAAATATTGTAACCAAATGGTCTTTCTTATTCCAAACAATACACATAAAAACAGAGGAAAAATTACTTGATGATTCAAAGAAACTGACTTGGAAAGTTAGCTGGCAAAAGAAAAAAGCTAGAGTAAGACTAAAGAAAATAGAGGTTCTGATCCACTAGATGAGATACTACATTATTAATTAGATGGTTGAACATGGTAGAGAATAGATAATTGTTAGAAATAGAAGTATAACTAGAAAGATAAGATTTGTAATTAGAATATTAGATTTTGGTATGAGAAGGGAAACAGGAAAACACTATGAAAACTTACTCTGAAATTATAACCAATAGAGACATCTTGAATACTGATGGGAAATTAAAATTTAAAAAAAGCAAAAACAGGACATTGATTGAATATATGGATGTTAAGTGCAAATGCAATTAAGATATGTACTGGTTAGAAAAATTACTTAAAACTGACACTATTGATAAATGTAACAAAGATGTTTATATTTGATTGATAACAATAAGAATTGTATTTGCCCAGCATGGGAAAATAGGTATTACTGGAAGAAGAGAGGAAACTTTTGATGGAGTAATATTGGATTCTAGACTAAAGAAGTTAACGAATATTGCTGAATTATTAATGGACCCAGACAACACATTGCTTATAAAATATTTGATTGTAAAACCAGAAAATTAATAAAATATTTATATATAAAAAAGAATTGATGCATGCTTTGTCTCATCTACAGGTGAACGCATATGTGTGGGAGAGCTGCTGGCAAGAACTGAGATCTTCATCTTTCTGACCAATCTGTTGAGGGCCTTCAGCTTCCGGTTGCCTGAAGGAGTGAAAGAACTCAATGAAGCTCCTATTGTAAAAGCGACAATGCATCCACATCCTTACAAACTGTGTGCTATTCCCACAAAGGCTTAAACTTAAACATCATAAAAAGGATAAAATTATTATAGAATAGTTATTCAGTATGATTGAATATTTCCTATTTACTTAATATTGCATTTGTTTCTATTTACTCAATACTGAAACTTCTGCAACCTATTGCTGGGTTCACACAACATACCTAACTAGGTCAACTAAAGACTAGGAGGATGTGGGTGAAAAATGTGCTAACTAAGCTTGTTATGTCCCAAAGGTGTTTTTTTTTTTCCCCAAAAAGCAATTGGACTTTCTTGATTAACTAAAAAGCAACCCTCAGAGTGCTAAAGTTTGGATGGCTGCAAAGAATATAAATCCTACCATTCCCCCGCCCCGCCCCCAGTCAATTAGCACTGAAGAAGCTTCTTAAATGAGAAGTAAAATGTTTTCAAATTAAAAAAACTCAAGAAAGTCCAGTTGCCTTTTGGAATAAAGCACCTCTGGGATAACTGATCTGGATGATTGAGACTCTCCATAGACGTTAAGCTTGTTATTAACCTTTGTTTATTCTGAATATCAATAAAATATATTGCTTTCCACTGAGTCTTAGTATCCATTTTCATTTTTAATTTCTCCTATGGACTTCATCTTCTCCTGCCAGAGCAAACTTTACAGATAGTCCAAAATGATACCCTGCTTGAAGGGTTGATATGGCACTGAGAATATTAACGGGTGCGCTTCAAGGTGTTGGTCATCATCTTCAAAGCGCTCCATGGCATCGGACCTGGATATCTCCGAGACCGCCTTCTGCCGCAGGTTACCTCCCATCGGCCGGTACGCTCCCACAGAGTGGGTCTCCTCAGGGTGCCGTCAGCCAGACAGTGCCGGCTGGCGACCCCCAGGGGGAGGGCCTTCTCGGTGGGAGCCCNGGCCTAGGGAATTTTAGTGGGGTTTTTAAGGGTAATTTTAAGGGTAATTTTAACGATTGGCCTTTACGAATATTTTCTTTTAATTTGGTTTTAATATGGATATTTATTGTAATGTTGTTTTATAAGGCTGTTAGCCGCCCTGAGTCCGGTGAGGAGAAGGGCGGGATACAAATTAAATTATAAATAAATAAATTATAAAAAGGGTGTGCCACCCATCCACATCCCATGGCAGAACATCCACAAGAGCAACCAATGCATTTTTCATTCCATACTTAGGCCTGGACATAGACTGGATCATCTGTAGAGCCATCTCTGGTCACAGTCTAATCACTTTCCATACAAGCTTCCACAAAAGAGACTTTTTTTTGCCTATAATGCTCCACTTGTCTTTTTCTGTCATTTCCTGTCCCCGAATTCTTTGATTATTTAAAAATCTTCCTCTGAATCAATGCAAAGAAAGAAGTCCCTTGGTCCCTTTATTATCCATGTATTCTGGAGACTGAGTAGAGTCCCAACAGAAGGGCCTGCTAGACTTGTGGGACATTTTCCCCAGTGCCTCTGGGAAACCAGTTGGACGATGCAATCTAAACAGAGAGATGGGTCCTAGCAGCAAGCTTTCTGGTGTATAGAAAGTGATCTCACCATGAGTGACATGAATATCCTAGATCTTCAAATCACATGTTAGCTAAGAAAAAAAACAGATGAACCATTTGTCGGTCTCAGTGTGAATGAGTATCATGATAATTTCTTGGTTTTGTCTTGGTGGTCATGAATTTCTGAGTCACTCAGACCTTCTCTGATGGCATAGAGATTGATGTTTTTGAATATGAGAAGCTTGATTCCTTATGCTACTATCCAAGTCTATCTCACCTTGGATGTCAGGATGATTGGCCAAGAGAAGCAGTGCCCACATCAGAATAGCCAAGGCTGTGTATGTTCCAACAGAAAAAAAGTCAAAAACACACTGGGCCAGGTTCTCTTCATTGTAGCTAGAGTTAGAGTCATTCCTGCTCTGATGTTTAAAATGGAAAATAAAAAGTACGATGAATTCTATCCACCTTCTCTGTAATTATTTTTGTTTCTCTATCTCAAATCTAGAGAATAAATATATCCCTGGGAATTATACAGGAATATCAATGCAGGAGAATAATAATTAAAGTAATAGATTCATACTGAGTAAGCTACTATCTTAAAGTAGCCAAGACCAAAGACAGGCTCAGCTTTTGAAGAACTTATATGAAGTTTGTTTTAATGTATAATTTACATTTACCGCAGTAAATGTTTGCATGTGGAATGGTGATTAATCTGTACTGGAGTGAATTACAAAAATTCAGAAGCAGCATTGCCAGAATTACTAGAATTACTACATGCATTCATGCATTTAAAGTTATGCCTAAATTGATGCATGTGACTGCTCTAACTACCAGATTTTATGGCTATTACGCCACATCGTGACAATTTATGCAATTTCTAGAATACAGGTAGTCCTCGACTTACAATCATTCATTTGGTGTTCATCCAAAGTTTCAATGGCTCTGAAAAAAGTGACTTAGAACATCTATGGAGATTCTCAGTCATCCATGTTATGGTGCTTTTTTCATAAGGCATCTGGACTTTCTTGGTTTTGTTTTGTTTTGAAGATGTTTTGCTTCTTATCGAAGCTCTGAGCTGAAGAAGCTTCTTAGATGAGAAGCGAAACATCTTCAGAAAAAAATGTCCTCTTACCTGGTGAAAAAAAGCACCTTTGGGATGATTTATAACAGGTTTTCATTCCATGGCAGCATCCCCATGGTCACATGATCAAAACATGATGCTTTGTGTACAGAAATTCCATTAAGAAGAAAAAGAATTAACAGTGACTCTTGATTAACTCATACTTAAATGAATACTTTCCCTGAAATGTTCGCTAAAGGACAGATATTGTTAGGATATTGAATTTAGTAGCTGGAAGAATAAAGTGTGCAATAGGCCTGAACACACAATTGTAGTTGATTAGTTAGAGAATGCTGACTCATGCATGAGCCAATCTATGCTATGATTTGTTGCTATATGTATAAAGGAGGAATTTCCCTTTTTTCCCGCCTTTTTCTTCTGTGTGTTCTGTATACTGTTTAATTTACCTCACGATGTTCCTGTGTTCTTGATTATCTTATGTTTTTTTCTGTCTGGATGATGTTGAATGTTAAATATATGTATATACTATATATATAAAGACTAAACATTTTTGTTAGCATCTCTGACTTCATCTGGATAGCTGCTACGCAATTCCCTGACTCTTATTTTTATAGTCTTGACCATCAGTAAAAATGTAGGAAAAAAGGTTCTCCTCTCCAATGTTTTCAGAAAAAGGTTGATTTTTTTCTAGAAGCAACTTTTATTAATTTGAAATTACTTTGCACTGGGTAACTTTATTTACAATATGACATCATCAGTCTTGAGTGAAGCATTGGTCTGGTTACCACATTCAAGATATACAATCTTCTTAATACAGGCACTCATTCCTAAATCACTAAGGCAGGTTTTTCACCCTCGTATTAATGGTTCAAAGGTGTTTCATGTTCTACTATCTACCAAGCTATCATCAACATATAATACCACCCATGGGTGTTGTTATTGAAGGATCCTGGTTATAGTGTCCATACTGAGTACAAAGAGCAATGCTGAGAGTTAATAATAATAATAATAATAATAATAATAATAATAATAATAATAATAATAATAATAATAATAATAATAATAATAATAAAGTTGGAAGGGACCTTGGAGGTCATCTAGTCCAACCCCCTGCTCAGGCAGGAAACCCTATACCATTTCAGACAAATGGCTCTCCAGTCTCTTCTTAAAAACTTCCAGTGTTGGAGCATTCACCGCTTCTGGAGGCAGGTTGTTCCACTGGTTAATTGTTCTCACTGTCAGGAAGTTTCTCCTTAGTTTTAGGTTGCTTCTCTCCTTGATTAGTTTCCATCCGTTGCTTCTTGTCCTGCCTTCAGGTGCTATGGAAAATAGCTTCACTCCCTCTTCTTTGTGGCAGCCCCATGTGGTACTTGTTCAAATGCTTTTCTAGTTCAGTGACTGACATATTTATGGTGGTTTGCTTCTCAAGATGCTTCTCTATCACTAGACAAATGGCCAGTATTGTGTCAGTTGTCCCACAATTCTTCACAAAGTTACACTGGTTTGGTGCAAGGTTAATGTTGTCTCACAAGAATCTAGCACAAGTAGTCTTTGTCTTGCAAACACAGTTGAGTCCAAAATTTCTGTTGCTGAGTAAAACAGTTATTAAGTGAATTTTGCTCCATTTTCCTCCATTCAGGAACTTCCGATGTAGTCATGCAAAACTGAATAACCAAGAATAATAAACTTTTGTGGGGGATGGATTATAGATTTAAATCAAAACACTTCTTCTAAAGCTAGAACCATAAATGTTTTCTATTTATTCTAGGAAGATGATAAGTGATTAAGGGCTGAAGTTAAGTTCAAATTGTAGTCTGTTTGTTGATTTCTTGGGGCAATCTGATGTGATAAATATGCACCCAGCTTTCTGTTTTAATGGATGGGATGGAAGAAAGGAAGCTAAAGAAAGGTATATGGTGAAGCTGAAGAAAGGTATAAGTACAGATTAGGTGAGACCTGGCTCAAAAAACAGTAACTGTGAGACGGACCTTGGAGTCCTAGTGGACGATCACTTGGATATGAGCCAGCAGTGTGCAGCAGTAGTAGCCAAAAAAGCTAATACAATCCTGGGTTGTATAAACAGAGGCATAGAATCAAGATCATGTGAAATATTACTTTAGCAAGCAAGACCTTACCTGGTATTACTTTAGCAAGCAAGACTTTATCTTATCACTAGCAAGACCACACCTGGAATACTGCAACCAATTTTGCTCACCATACTACAAAAAAGATGTTGAGATTTTTGGAAAATGTTCAGAGAAGAGCAAATAATATGATCAAAGCCTGGAGACTAAAACATGAAGAATGATTGCAGGACTTGGGTTTGGCTAGTCTAAAGTAAAGAAGAAACAGGGGCAACGTGATAGCAGTATTCCAGTATTTGAGGGGCTGCCACAAAGAAGAGGGCATCAAACTATTCTCCAAAGCATCAGAGGACAAGACAACAAACAATGTTGGAAACTGACCAAAGAGAGAAGCAACCTGGAATTAAGGAGAAACTTCCTAACAGTGAGGACAATTAAACTTGCCTTCAGAAATCATGGGCACTCCACCACTGGAGGTTTTTAAGAAAAGACTAGACAGTCACTTGTCTGAAATGGTATAGGTTCTATGTTCTCCTGCTTGAGCAGGGGGCTGGACTAGAAGACCTCCAAAATTCTATTCTATTCTATTCTATTCTATTCTATTCTATTCTATTCTATTCTATTCTATTCTAGAGCAGCTACTGCTCTCTGAAACTGCTCTGGAAATGAACAAATATGGGTCTATAAAGGCAAGCTAAAACCAAATGCTTCATCAGTATTGTTTGTAGTTTTTTGCCTGTTTCCCTTATGAAACTGTTCTGTTTAACCATAGAAACTTTATTTTATTCATTCTAGCCTGTTTCTACCAATGTTCTTCAGAGGATCTGACCTTCTTCTTCAAATTATTGCTGGTATAAGATATTTATGTGCTGCAATATCATCCTGGGCAGCCGCATCAATGACTCTTTGACAGCTTTCTTGGTCTTTAGATCAGATTGGACTGGGATTTATATGGAGAATCCACATTGTGAAGACATTTGAAAAATGGGTAGCCCAATTGCAAGGTAGCTATCTGGGTCCATAGATAGGATCATCAACCACAATATGTTTTGCATGTTTTCTAGGTGAATACTTTAATTCCTAGACATTTGTGTTTGTGGGTGTATCCTTATTGCTGGAAGTGGTGTAGAGTTATCCACCCCCATGATATATTTCAGAAAAGTAGACTGCATCATTTCAAATAAAGGGCCATTTATATGTTCCCACAGCTCTGCGCCATTACTGATCATTGGGACTATTTGCTCTTTTCTGTGAAACCCAGTCCTGTGTGTGGGTAGGACTTAACTTGATTTGTACATTCCTTATCTAAGCTCCAATTATACATACTCCACCTCTTCCTCAAACAATTACTTTAAGTTTGAACTTACTGATCTTCAGGTCATTGAGTGCACAATATGACCTAAACCTGTGCTGCACTCTAATCATCCCTACCTGGACTCATGACATTAATACTACCTCATCTGCATAGAGCAGAATGTGTACATGTTTAACTCTGGGGATATGCATATTGCTTAAATGGAGGCACCTTGGGATATCATTCCTATAGGTAGTCCATAGCTAAGCAAGATAGTTGTTAAGTACGTTTTGCCCCATTTTATGATCTTTCTTGTCAGTGTTGCTAAGTGAATCACTGCAGTTGTTAAATTAGTTACACAGTTGTTAAGTAATCTGGCTTCCCTATTGACTTTGCTTGTCAGAAGGTTGCAAAAGATGATTACGTGATGCATAAATAGATGCCAGTTGCCAAGTGTCCAAATTTAGATCACACAACCAAGAGGTTGCTGTAATGGTTGTAAATGTGAAAACAGTCGTTATGTCTCTTTTTCAGTAACTTTGAACGGTCACTAAATGAATGGTTGTAAATCAAGGATTACCTGTCTCCAGATTAGAGAAAATGGGAGCCAGTATACATCCTTGACCGACTCCTTTATTGGTATTAATTTTCCCTGCTAGGGTACTATGCATTCCTGTGTGTACCTTAGGCATGAATTTGTGTATAATGCCTTGAATAAAGAGAGGAATCTAGAATCCATGCTCTCTCTTATTTCTGTTACCATTACTGTTGTTTCCTTTTATCTGATGCTTTAGCTTTTCTTCCTGATAGCTGTACTCTGTTGATTTGAAACTAATAGCAATTCATCTTTTGATGCTCTGTCAAATCAGTGCTGGTATTTTCTTAATAAGATATTCCATTAATTCACATACCTCTTACTGTTTCACTTACTATAAATAGGAGGGGAGGGGACTTTTTAAAAAAAATCCATGGCAAGGACTGGGGTAGGGGCAAAAGCAATTAGGGAAAGAACATCATATATTGCATATTACCTAGAGTCACTTTGTTAAATGGGACAATTTATACATTTAGTGAAAAAGCAAATTAATAACAACCAAGAAGGTAATTCAAGGAGAGAACTGGGATACTTATCCTTGTGGCATGGGTCCAGCACCCAATTACCCAATTAAAGGTCCTATGATCCTAGGAACCAAGTGAAACTTGAGTCATTCTTAGAGTTCTGCTCCGTATCCAAGGAGAAAAAGAAAGCATCTGGAGCTCAGGAACAAGGATAGATGTGAGCTTCAAAAAAGTTCTTCAAAAGATTCACCTTTCAGGCTATGTTCAGAATGAGATACATGGGATACATCATGGCAACCAATAATTTAGTTGTAAGGAATAAAAAGAATAAAAAACAATATTGGACTGTAAAGCAAAACACAATATCACAAATGATAACTAAGTCCTACTCAAGCCACATGAACACTATTAGGTTTAATGATACTTCAGAGCTGGGCAATTGTTGCTGCTAAAACTTTAGCATGAATCACTTTCGGATGTGGTCATGAGTTAGGCAGCTGATTGGTGACATCATTTGAATGTAGGAATTTCTAAACACCTGTAGCTAGCTACCTATAATTTGCTGCTTGGATGTAGGACAACTTTCAAACAATAACAGCTGCTGCAGAATCTATTACAACAGCCCTTCTTTATTAGTATAGTGGTTATACTTGTTTTAGTTGCAAAAGGCTGCACAGCACCAGAGATCGTTCTCAACAATATGAAGCCTTCATGAAGACATTCCCTTATTTGTAAGCAAAGTTGAGCACGATCTTTCATGATAATGTCCTGATGCTGGGCTTGCAAAGGTATGTATGATATATAATCCTGGAGTAGATAAAACTCTGTGGCCCAATAAGATTCTCCTTTGTATTCAGATAGATTTCAAGGACATGTGATACACTATGATTTTAAAATAATTTTGGCATACTGCAATGTTTGGGATAAAATGGATTACACAGCCCTTGATTTTTTTTTAAAAAAAAATCTCTTCCTCTGTTATTTGTGTAGCACATGGTCAGAGATAACCTCATTAACCTGAATTAATGTGATAATATCTTCTTGACGAAGTTCCATCACTAATGAGAGAGCATTAAAAGATAAGTTGCTATTTGTTTTCCATCAATGGAGCATATAAAACAGGAAGAAAAAAAAACATCAGACAAAAGCATACAACCTTCTTCAGATCCATCAGTGAGCATCAAAGAAAAAAGAAACCAGCAGGACAACAATGGTGATAGTGACATTTTTGTTTGTTTTGCTGCTTTCTCTGCTGATTCTCCTCTTCCTGAAACAACTCTGGTCCAAAAGACATTTGCCTCCTGGTCCTTTGGCTCTACCTCTCATTGGGACTGCCTTGGCAAACGGGATTTCATTTCATGAAGATTACTTCCTTAAGGTATTTGATTCTAACCAGTAATACACAAGATAATGCTCAATTGTTTTCTTTACAGTATATCAAAATTATGGATAAATCTAGTGAAATGTTCCCACACAATGAGGAATACATTTCTTCAAGTGCTATTGATGACATTTGATTAGTTATTTTCCTCATCATGCCAGAATATTCATGGAAGATTTTACTTATAGCTGCTTGACAGAGAACAATGTGAAATAATGGGGCTGAATTTTTAGAAGGCAGATTCTAGTTCAATCTTACCAAGAAATGTTTGATAATGGAACCAATTCTTCATAGAGAGAGTAGGTTCCACTTCATTTTGTTCATTTGTTCAAATGAAGCTATACATTCTCCTGTTGAAGATGTTTTATTCTATATACCTGAGGTGGACAATAGGTGGAACTTTATAGCCTAAATAGCTCCTTCTACTTCTGCAATTCCATAATAACTTCAAAAGATTTCTGGATCTGAGTTCTAGACTAACATTTATTTCCACTATCTGCATGAGTCATATATCACAAGGAAGCATTTTCTCCTCAAGATGGCTGCTGAATGGTATTAATTTTTCTTTTTCCTGATGACGATCTGCTGATTTTGCTGCCAAAACTGGTTCTTGGCAGTGCTGCTCCCTGGATTTGAATGAGAGCACTTAGGAATGATTGAAGACAGCTTTTGGACACCCATGGACCCACCTGGGAAGGGGACTCTTGAAAATTCCAGTTCCCTGTGGACTCGGTTAGAAAAGTCACTGGTCATTCATCATCCTATCAGCAGTTTAGTTTTCTTAAGCATGCCTGGGTTTTAATTTCACTTTTTGAATCTTTTGTTTCACTTTGCCTTTTATCTTTAGAAGTTGGCTGAATATTGATTTATTTTAATCTCCTGCTGGACTGTATCTGTTCTTTTTTTTCTTTTTTCCCTTTGATTTATGTGGTTGTTTTGAATAAGGTTTGCTTTCCTGAAGGAAAATATAGTGTGTTCATGGATTGGGAAAGTGCTTTCATTTGAATTACAAGTATATAGGACTTTCACTACAGGATTTTTGCATTTTATTAATTTGCAAAATATTTGGAGATTTTTTTTAATTTTCCTTTTAATTTTTGGATCAAAATATCCAGAAAATATTTCCCTGTTTTATTATCTATTTCCTCACTTTCCTTCAGCATTTTTTTTGTTTCCTGTGTTATCTTATCTACCATTGCTAAGTTTCAGAACAACAATTTACCAGATTACAGACAAGCAAATCTGTCTGATATCTAAAAAGAAAATTGGCAACATGGAATCCCTAGTTGAAAGCCTTTTTAAAAACTTTGATGAAATGATAACTGGTGTGGAAAATATTCAGATGCATATAGCTATGGATAAATTAGATACACAAAAAGAATGTGATTTGAAAGCAGCAGATTCATTGGACAGAAATATGGACTCTACAGGTTTAGAAATAACTGAGTTGATTGCACACACCTCCATGAAGTTCAAGCCTGAATTTTTTATAAAAGGAGAAACCTAACTGAGTGGAGAAGTAAAAAAAAATGTTTTCCCTAGGAGAATTGAAGGAGATTGGGGAATGGGTTTATCATACTTAATTGGAAAACAATTTCATCTGGAATCTCTTTGGGAAGATTAACTTTGGAGATTGAATTTATTATATTTAATCAGACAACAATTGATAAAAGATGGTATTAAGAAATAAATATGGATATTTAATCTAGGATGAATCACTATTAACTCATGGGATGATTTGGGATAGATAAGATGCCATGGTAAATTGTTTATGAGTTGATTACAATAACAGTTTGTTCTTGTTAACTGTTTTGTCATTAATAAAGTATGAAGATGACAGGTCAATAATTTGTAAATAGATTTAGTAGTTTAAAAATTTTGGGAACCTGTTTTGCAATTGGTGAGAAATTAATGTTATAGTAATAAATTAATCAGTATTCAACATATTAGTTTTATTTTCTTTTTTAATGCACTTTTTAAAATGTTTGTTTTGTATTTTTTTTAGTTTTGTATTTTAATTGTTCTTTTGAATAAAATAAAAATAGAACCATAAAAATGAAGTTGATCAATTATTTTAGTAACTTATTCAATTGTTTGTATGGAGATTGTATTTCTCCTGTGGCCAATCTGGAATACTGCTATCATGTCGCCCCTGTTTCTTCTTTACTTTAGACTAGCCAAACCCAAGTCCTGCAGCCGTTCTTCATATGTTTTAGTCTCCAGGTCTTTGATCATTTTAGTTGCTCTTCTCTGCTTCAGGACAATTCATAATCTCTAGAAGGTTCTCTCAATGTAACTGAAGTTGGAAAGTTGAGGAGTTGATGGCCGAAAAAAGTAGAAGGCAAAGAGGCTGAGAAAGTCTCTGAAAACCATCCAAACTGTAGTGTTCAAAAGATGTGACTCATAGACAAGCTGTGGCTCGCATATCTGTCCGTCACAGGAGGATTGGGCAGTGAGAAGGGGAATGGGACAATTTGCCTCAGCTGACTTCCATGGCAAACTTGTCATGGCCAACTTACCATGGGCCAACTCATCATGGCTAATTCTCGATGGGACAATTTGCCACAGGACAATTCAACAATTAAATTTAATTATTTAACATACTTTAAAAAAATATTCTATTTTTTGTCATTCACATGGGCATCCTTTCTTTAATGATTCTATTAGACTATTTCTTCAATTTCTTGTCCTATGGCAAGTTGTCCTGCAGCAAATTGGCCGTGGTGAGTTGTCTAGTGGCAAGTTGGCAAGGCGAGTTGTCATAGACCCAATAAGAAGACCATCTCTCATCCGAGACAAGGGGGAATGGAGCAAGCAGATAAGAGATGATGGATTTCAAGTAGAAACATAGAGAAAAGGAACATCCTAGGAAAATAGATGAAGCACAAGAACAAAAGTTCTTGGCAGGAATCTTAGAGAAAAATAAGTTTCTAAAGAGCAGATAATTTCATATGGTGAAATATCTTAGAATTAAGGACTTAGGAAAGAGTGTAAGTGGCAAATTAATTATAAATAATCTGTTCTATTTGACTGTATCATTTCTCAATTTTGATTCACTTGGCAGCCTGCAAAACGATATGGAAATATATACTCCATATGGATTGGACATCACCTTCTAGTAGTGCTGTCTGGATTCAAAGCTGTGAAAGAAGGAATGACCAGCTTCCCAGAAGAATTCTCTGATCGACCACAGAATGCATTCTTAACTGCTTCAGAGAAAGGAAGGGGTAAGTGCAAGTAGTAAGAAATTGCATTCTAACGAAATAAGTACCACACTATTATTATTTGGGTTGATATTATGGATAGCATGGGGGGGGGGGAAGTAAGGGATAGTTAACAAAATGACTTAATGGCATGAGATAAGCAAAAAAATATTGCTATAGTCCACTTTGTATCAGATTATTATACATCACCATTGCATTCTATCTGGTTCATTACATTTATACATTCTTAGACATTACTTCTTTTTCACTAAACAGCCAACTCTGTTTTATGAGGCTCTCAACATCCCCATTCAACTAAAACTGTCTCAGTCTTCCTTTATCTCTTTAGTCCTTTCTTTTTGAGTCATCTTTCAATTTTGCCACTTTCTTCAAATTTTGCAAATTTGATTTTAACCAATTCTCTGTATGTGACCAACCCACCTAAAACCCCTACTTTCGTACTGACTCCCCACATAAATAATCATAAGCTTTCAGTATTTTCTATGTACAAGAATTAAATATAATTGGGATCTATTCTAAGCTAATAACATTTCTAAAATTGGAATAAAATCAGCAGCTTTAATGATTTTACTTAAACTCAGGATAACAACACTACATCCACATGGAGAGAAGTAAGCAGTGGGGTACCACAAGGTGGGATCTGTTATTACTCAATCAATCACCTCCATTGCTCTGTTAATGTGGAGAAAAGCAAGGTTTTACATCTAGACAGGAAAAACCAAGGTATAAGTACACATTAGGTGAAACCTGGCTCAAAAACAGTAACTGTGAGAGGGACCTTGGACCTTAAGTCTACAGTAGTAGATTTAAATATGAGCCAGCAGTGTGTGGCAGCAGCCAAAAAAGCTAGTACAATCCTTGGTTGTATAAACAAAGACACAGAATCAAAATTACATGAAGTATTAGTACTGCTTTATAAAGTAAGATCACATCTGGAATATACATCCAGTTTTGGTCACCACGTTATAAAAAAGATGTTGAGATTTTGGGGAAAAAAAAGAGCAACTAACATGATTAAAGGTCTGGAGACAAAAATATAGGAAGAACGGTTGCAGGAATTGGGAATGGCTAATCTAGAGAAAAGAAGGGCTAGCAGGTGACATGATAGGTGTATTCTAGTAGTTGAGGGGCTGCCACAAAGAAGAGGGGGGATCAACTTATTTTCCAAAGCACCAGAAGGCAGGACAAAAAACAATGGATGGAAACTAATCAAAGACAGAAGCAACCTTGAATTAAGGAGAAACTTTTTAAGAATGGGAAAAATTAACCAGTTGAATAGCTTGCCTTCAGAAGTTGTAGGTACTTCATCGCTGGAATTTTTTTAAGACTGTCTGAAATGGTATGGTCCTGCTTGAGCAGGGGGTTGGACTAGAAGATCTCCAAGGTCCCTTCCAGCTCTATTCTGATTGGTTGATCTCAACATTTGCAATGTTTTCTCTGACATCCTGCATTCAAATATTTCATCCTGAAAATCAGCCATTCGTGGTTTACTGCCCTGAAGATTGTTCTGAGTCTTTTTTTAATATAAGGATTCTGGACATTTATTAATTTCACAAAGACTCAACAATGTCATACACTTGTTTAGACATTTTCTTAATTTGTTTATACATATTAAACCTATTATTTCATTTATTCATTTATTTTCTACCCTAACGTCTTGCACTTATCTTTGAAATATATTATTCTCAACTCCTTAATTTGAAGGGTTTTTTAAATAAACTATTGGTCATTTGTTATCACTTATGCTAAAATACGTAATACTATCATTTGCTGGCTCACAATATAGTAAGCTTTAAGTAAGCTTCGATTATAATTGTTCATTTATTGATGGCTTACATAAAATAATTTAAAACATTGTACTTAATCCTTGGCAGAGAAACACAATTGTAACTTGATCATCAGCACTGATGATGTAACCTAGTTTGAGTAATGAAAAGCCTGCAAGAAAATACTCAAGCTCAGAGAGCACAAGGACCTCTCATTTCAACCCTGAGCTACAAATATACTTCTTTATTGGTAACTTGATTAAACTTGGGGAATAAAAAAGCCATTCAGCTATTTTGCTGATTAGTTTCAATCTTGTAGGAGGAGGCGTGCCTGGCTGAGGAATTCTGGGAGTTGAAGTCCACAAGTCATAAAAGGGCCAAGTTTGAAGACCCCTATTGTAGATGGATTCTGCCACCCCTGAGAAGATCCTGTCTCTTGTGCCTATAACATAGGTTCTCGTACGTGAATGTTTACATCATCTTAGAAGCTTCTGATGTCCCTCATATAAGACAGAGGCTGACAAACATTACATCAGTGGTCACCATATCACATGTGCCTCCTAGCGTCTATGTGACTCCCAAAACGAATGAATATTTTTGGAATAAAAGATAACATAGCTGGAATATTGCAAAATGGCGACATGTCACAAAGGTTTGGTATTCCTATCTAAAATCCAGAGACATATTCCACAAGGACCAGACTTAACTGTTTTTTTTAACATGAATGTCCTCAGGAATAACTTATCATTGTCTGCTGATGCCCACAGGAATTATTATTTCCAATGGTCACACCTGGAAACAGCAGCGGCACATCGGCATCACTTCTCTGCGGAAGCTGGGCCTGGGGAAGAAAAGCATTGAGCATAGAATAGAAGAAGTTGCTCAGACATTGGTGGAGAGCTTTAGACAAACAAAAGGTATGCAGTTTGGGGTAATGCCTCAAGTCTCTGTCTGCAGAATTTTTTTCCATTCTGCATAATTCAAACAATAACAGATGTATTTGATTTGATTTTTTTTTACCTTTTGAAACAATTGGCAGAGGTCCCAATTTTGTTCCTTCATCCCCTTACAAGCTCTGTTCCTTAAAAATTCATTATAAAATTCCTTCACTTGCAGGACAGCCATTTGACCCTTCATTTCCAGTAATAAATGCAGTTTCTAATGTCATATGTGCTTTGAGTTTTGGACATCAGTTTGGTCCTGAAGACGAAAACTTCCAGAAGTTAATTCAAGCCCTTGAAACTGTTGTGAAATATACTGGTGGCTTTTTTCAAGCGGTGAGTCATGTTTTATATTAAAGCTCCCTCAAAACCTATGTTTCTATCAGTATTTTCATGTAACCATGAATGGAATCCGTGGAGGAAGCTTTGGAAATCATCTATTGTAGTATTATTCCCCAGTAGGTGTGTCTGTTCTTGAGTTAGTCATGACTTCTAGAACTTCTTTTACTGCAGCCACCAAAAAAGCCAATACAGTCCTAGGCTGTATTAACAGAAGGATAGAATCAAGATCATGTGAAGGGTTAGTGTGGCTTAATAATGCACACTTGCATTATTGCATCCAGTCTTGGTGACCATGAAAACTCTGGAAAGAGTGCAGAGATGAACAACTAAGACAATCTGTTTCTATCATTCTTTTGTACAAGAATTTGGAAACAGCTTTTCTGGAGGACTTTTGAGGTTTGACACCAATGCCTTGTTTGCCATGTTTCAATGTGCTTGCAATGTTTTTCTTTGGTTATTCAGTGCTGTCTATCACTGTGAGCTGCTAAGAGTCTTCTTTTGTTGTAGTGGGGAATAAATAAACAAACTTTTCCTTTTCCATTTCTATTAGATGAACATTGCGTTCCCACAATTAATGAAGTATGTCCCGGGCCCTCACAAGGATGGGTTGGCTTCTATGGAGGTGATCACTTCCTTTGCAAAGCAGGAAATAGAGAAACACAAGGAATCCAGCTCTCTGCATGAACCACAAGATTTCATTGATCACTATCTACTTCAGATGGAGAAGGTATGGGTTGATTGTAGTTCAATTCCTGGGAAAGGAATTATTATATTTCTCACTATACGTAAAGATGAGGAGCTAGAGGTAGCGGAGTTATTTCTTTTTCATCTAGCTCCTATTCTGAATTTTGCCCATGTTAATTGAGGTAGCTTCTAAATAAGAGCTATATTGTACCTCTGCAATCTTAAACTCTTATTAGACAAGGGAGGTTCTTTGTGGATAAATTAGATTCATTATCATTTGTCATTGTCACATGTTTGCCCATCACTTCTTTCTCTTTTTTCTAAAGTAATTCCATTAAGAAGAAAAAGAATTAATAGGGACTCTTGATTAATTCATACTTAAAAGAATACTTTCCCTGAAATGTTCGGTAAAGGACAGATACTTTTACAGCCTTTGACCATCAGTAAAAAAAGTAAAACAGTTTGAAACAAGGAAAAAAAGGTCCTCCTCTCTAATATTTTCATATATTTGATTATTTTTAGAAGCATCTTTTATTGATTTGAAGTTATTTTGCACTGGCCGCCTTTATTTACAATCTGACATCATCAGTCATGTACCATTGGTATGGCCCCCACATTCAAGATGTATAGTCTTCTTAATACTGTCCCTCATTGCTATACCATTAAAGCAGTTTTCCACTGTTTTATTAATGGTCTGAGGGTTATTCATGTTTGACTTTCCATCATGGTAACATCAGCATATAATAGCATCCACGTGTGTTACATTGGAAGGTTCCTGGTTACAGTGTCCATACTGAGCACAAAGAGGAATGGTGAGAGTTTGGACCATTTGTGGATGGGAAGGAAATAGATCAGGTGGTACTTGATCAAATGCTTTTTCTAGCTCAGTGACTGGAATAGAATAGAATAGAATAGAATAGAATAGAATAGAATAGAATAGAATAGAAGCTGGAAGGGACCTTGGAGGTCTTCTAGTCCAGCCCCCTGCTCGAGCAGGAGAACCTATACCATTTCAGACAAGTGACTGTCTAGTCTCTTTTTCAAAATCTCCAGTGATGGAGAGCCCACGATTTCTGGAGGCAAGCTATTCCACTGGTTGATTGTCTTCACTATCAGTAAGTTTCTCCTTAATTCCAGGTTGCTTCTCTCTTTGGTCAGTTTCCAACCGTTGTTTCTTGTCCTTCTCTCTGGTGCTTTGGAGAATAGTTTGACCCCCTCTTCTTTGTGGCAGCCCCTCAAATACTGGAACACTGCTATCATGTCTTCCCTATTTCTTCTTTTCTTTAGACTAGCCAAACCCAAGTCCTGCAGCTGTTCTTCATATGTTTTAGTTTCCAGGCCTTTGATCATTTTAATTTCTCTTCTAAAATGAGTTCTATGTAGTTCAACACATAAGCAAGGTATTATAACATTCCTTGCTATAATTAAACAAGGGGAGCTACTGGAACTGTCTTCTTTGGAAGGTTTTTTTAAAATTCAGCTCCCACTCCAAATTTAGGCCATGCTAAATTCTGTTTGCATCTGAATAAGAGCTATAATGCAACTCTGCAATATTAGACTCTAGTTAGATGTGGGACATGTCAAGGTAATTATAATTTAGTAGCTGACTGGCAGAAGTGATATATAGAGAATGAGTCAGCAGAGTATTTTGAGGGTAATATCCCTTTAAGAGACTGTGTCTGAGGGGAATGACAGTTGGAATCTTTAACTCTCTTCAACTGTTTGAATATAACTGACTATCTTGTATTCTGTATGCTCCCTGAATATTGTTGTTTCATATGGTATATTAAATTACAGTTCTTTTAACAAACCACTGTCAGATGTTTATGCTCCTGTGTTATCATAAAAAAAATAAGAAAAAGGCTGCAATAATTTATATTTTAAACAACAGGACATTCTTTGTGGGGGAAGTTAGAAATGTTTCCATTTGTCATCCTGTCTTGTTTGCCTTGTTTATGGTGGTTTGTTTCTCAAATTGCGGATGGGCTGTATTCTGTCAGTCATCTTATGATTCTTCACAAAGTTGCACTGGTTTGGTGCAAGGTTTATGTTGTCTCACAAGAATCTTGCAACAACAGCTGAGGCCAAATTTTTTTTATTGCTAAGCAAGGCAGTTGTTAAATGATTTCTGCCCCATTTTACAACCTTTCTTTTTACAGTTGTTTACTGAATCATTGCAGTGGTGAGGTAAATCCTGTGATTGTTACACAAATCTGGCTTCCCCCATTGACTTTGCTTGTCAGAGGCCAGCTGGGAAGGTTGCGAATGATGATCACAGGACCCCAGGACAGTGCAATTAGTACATGCCGGCTGGCAAGCACCTGTGTTTTGATCATGTGACCATGGGTCAGCTGTCCCATTTGGCACATTCAACAAAAGAATCTCCCAGCTCTTTAGATTAACCAAGACTCGAATCAAGTTTAACACCATGCAGATACCTAAATAGTATGAAAACCTGTTATAAGTCACTTTTTTCAGTGCCACTGAAACTTTGAACAACCACCAAACGAATGATTGTAGGTCGAGGACTATCTGTATTCTAAAAATTGCATAAATTGCCATGGGTCTGGCATAAAAAAAGCCACAAAATCTTGTCATTAGAGCAATCATATACATTATTTTGGACATAACTTTAAATTAGAATGCATGCAAGTAATGCTGCTTCTAAATTTTTGTGGTTCACTCCAGGAAGCATACATTAAAAGAAAAGAGCCATGGTGGTGCAGTGGTCTTGGCTACTATAAGATATTGTCTTACTCAGTATGAATCTACCACTATAATTATTACTCTCCTGCATTGGTTTTCCTATATAACCATCCAGAATATATTTATTCTCATGATTTGTGACACAGAAGCAAAAATAATTACAAAACAGCTGCATAGAATTTATTGTAATTTTCATTTTCCATTTGAATTATCACCAAATGAATGATTATAAGTCTAGGATTACCCGTATTCTAAAAATTGCTTAAACTGTCATGGCGTGGCATAATAGCCACAAAATCTGGTAGTTAGAGTAGTCATATTCATCAATTTGAGCATAATTTTAAATGCAAGAATGCATGCAGTAATTCTAGTAGTGCTGCTTCTGAAATTTTGTGATTCACTCTAGTAAGCACTGATTAATCACAGTTCCATATGCAAACATTTACTGAAGCAAATCAATTATAAATTAAAACAAAATGCATTAAAGTTCTTTAAAAGCTGGGCCTTTCTTTGGTCTTGGTTACTATAAGATAGTGTCTTACTCAGTATGAATCTACCACTTTAATTATTACTCTCCTTCATTGGTTTTCCACTACAACCCCTAGGGATGTATTTATTCTCTAGACTTGAGATAAAGAAGCAAAAATAACTACAGAGAAGGTGGGTAGAATTCATCATAATATTTATTTCCCATTTTATCAGAGTAGAAATGACTCCAACTCTACCTACAATGAAGAGAACCTGGCTCAGTGTATTTTTGATTTTTTCGGTGCTGGAACAGAGACAAGCTTGATTACTCTGAAGTGGGCACTGCTACTCTTGACCAATCATCCCGACATCCAAGGTGAGACAGACATGGCTAGTGGATCAAGAGTCACTCTCAGGTTTTAAAATACACAGAATTTATTTGAAATCTATTCTTCACAATAATTTTCCTTTGTAGATTCTTGATTCTATAAGCAGGAGTATGAAGTTAGCGGGATTAAAGGAAAACAAAGAATGTACATACTGAGAGCCTGTCATATGCTAAATAAATAAACAGGGAGCCTTCTTTAAATCCTCAATAAAATATTCCATGAGGAACTAAAAATGGGAAATAAGTACAAATGTGAAACATTTAACTCTTTCAATGCAGAAATCTACCATGGTTTTCAGATTTGTTACTGATTTTGGGCCTAAATTACATATAGAAGATCAAATTTCAGTATGATAATTAACATAGAAAAAAATCAAAATGGCGGGATGAGCAGATATACAGCGCAAGGCTTCCTGCCCTGAAGAGAAGAGATGGGAGAATGGTGGGTGGTTTCTTGTCACTCAGAGCATCAAATGAATCCATCAATCTTCTCCTAAACTCTACCTTCTTCTGCTCTGTTACTTTCTGGCCTTCTACTTGACTGGAAATTGGAGGCTAAAGGGACTGAACTAGGATGGCATGGCAAAGATAGGGGGTGGGTCCAGAGTCAGGAAGCAGCCAAAGCTTGTATGCTCACCTTGCCAATCAGTGCAGACCCTGGAAATAGATCTGGGGTGGAGGTGGCAGAGTCATTCTAGGATCATTGTCTGCAACACAGAGGGACACAACCAGGATGAGTGTAATGGACCCTCCTTAAGACCGCTCTCCAGACATGAGTTCAGAAGAGGAGGGGCAGGAGGAGGAGCCGGGTCCTGACACTTTTGGAAAAAGGGGGATGTAGTGCAGAGAGAGGTGGATCAGGGAGTGAAGGGCCCCAGACTGACAGGGCATCCACTGCCAGCACTATCGGATGGGTGGCAGACTGAGAAAGAGCTGAGGGAGCCGCAGTTGCCCCAGGTGAGCCTGGAGGATCTAGGTGGGGAACGTGAGCAAATGCTGGCAGTCAGTGAGGATGAGGAGATGGAGTCCATACCTCCTCCAAATCTAAGGATGCAAATGGTTGAGAGTAGACAGGTGGAACACTGGTCAGCCACGTTTTTCATGATGAGGCAATCTCCTCATCGGGACAGGCTCTACTGGCATTTCCTATTTAATCCCATGCAAAGTAATGGGTGTTGCTGGAACAATGTGTCCATGAACTTTCCATTCTAAGCATTTGTGTGTGAGTGGGGCAGCATAATGAGGGACTGGTAGGAGGTGGAGAGCCAAGGTTGAGTCTAACCCAGTGCCAGTCTGAAAGGGTTGCAGCCCTGGAAGCCAAGGTGGAGAGTGTATGCTGATGGTGAAAAGCTGGTGGAGGCATAGTGAAGAGCCAACTTGAGAGTTGGAGCTGCAGCCAAGAAAGCAGGGATTGAAAGCAAGACCTGGCCAAAAGAGTCAACAGGGGCCTTGCAGTGAAGTACATGGCCCAGATCAGAGATAAGAGGCTAGCGGGAGCAGTGCAATGCCCAGAGATCAGACATGGATTTGGAGCCCTCTGTAAGGTGGTCTGGTGCAAGTAACGGCATAAAGGCCAATGAGATGGCAACTGGCATTGGAGGTCCAAATGGGGCTACAAATCTGGAATTGGAGCCCAGAAGCTGGCAATAACTTGAAGAAGGTCAGATCCTCTGAAGAACATTGGGGGCAACAGGGTTGAATGAATAAAATAACATTTCCATCATTTTTTTCTAGAGAAAGTCCAGAAAGAGATTGAAGATGTGTTTGGCTTCTCACGGTCAATTTCCTATCAGGATCGGAAGAAGCTGCCCTACACCAATGCTGTGATTCATGAAATTCAGCGTGTAAAATATGTCTTTGTAGCTGGGGCTCCCAGGCAAAGTACAAAGGATGTGAAGATGAAGGGTTACCACATTCCAAAGGTGAGAAACATGTTCAGACTGTATTGCAGTAGTCCAGTAGGGAGGGAAAAGCAGAATATGACAGAAGCTCTCTGCTCAGAAACTGCCAATGTAATCATGCAAAATTGAATAACCAAGAATAGCAATCTTTTTTGAAGGATGGACTATGATTTTAAATCCAAACACCTCAGATATTGAAGCTAGAACCATAAATTTTTCTATTTATTCTAGGAAGGTGGGAAGTGATTAAGAGCTGAACTTAAATTCAGAATTGTAGTCGCATCTGGGCATGTTTCTTTGTCCATTTCTTGGGGCAATCGGATGTGATAAATATACACCCAGCTCTCTGTTTTAATGGAATGGATGGAAGAAAGGATGCTAAACAGTAGAGCAGCTACTGCTCTCTAAAACTGCTATGGAAATGAACAAATATGGGTTCATAAAAGCAAGCTAAAACCAAATGCTTCATCAATATGGTTTGTACTTTTTAAAAACCTGTTCAATCATCTCTTTGTTTATAGAGGACCATGATTATGGCAGACCTGCGCTCTGTTCTTCTTGATCCAGAACAATGGGAGACACCTGAAGAATTCAACCCAAATCACTTTTTAGATAAGGATGGGAAGTTCATTGAACGGGAAGAGTTTCTGCCATTCGGAATAGGTACATCCATGAACCCAAACAGCTTATAACTTATAGATTCTCACCCTTCCCATCCCTGAGTTGTTCTGAGGTCATCATGGTCTGAACCAGTAAACTAAGGGATCCTTATTCCTTCTAGTTTCAAAACTAAGAGAGTCTGAACTTTCTTGGGCTATAAACTTTGAACAATGAAGAAATAGTTAGACTGTAATTTTACTATTCGAGGTTTGTAATATATGGTCAAGACTGTACAGTTATCTCTAGTGCTTAGGGAGAATTATTAGCTAAATCCAAAGAACACTTGCTTAACTGTAGCTTCTTGCTGATGGATCTGGACCACGGAGTTATTATATCCCTTGCAGCAAATCCTTCCATCTTCCACCATTTAGTCAGAACTGAAGAATCGTCTTGGATGAGAAGCAAAAAATTTTCAAAGAAAAAACAAAGTCCGGTTGCTTTTTGAAAAAGCACCTTTGAGATAACCATAATGTGGATGACTGAGAATCTCCACAGAAATTCCCCAGGCAGCTAAAAGTCATCTGAAGGGGTTTTAAGCAAGGAGAGCTAGAAATCAAACTGAGTTTCTCTCTCCCTATCTTTTGTGGTAGGAAATATTAAACATGGGAGTTCTGCCATACTGATGTTGCTCCACTTCCATGATCTGCTCAACCAGCATCAATAATCAAAGCAGTAATCCCTGAAAATCACCTTTTGTACATAATCCTGTGGAATCAGCTAGAAAAAGGTGGAATAGACAACCAGAAGGATCTGTAGCTGGCTGACAAACCGTACTCAACGAGTAGTCCTCAACGGCACTACATCCACATGGAGAGAGGTTAGCAGTGGAGTACCACAAAGTTCCATCTTAGGTCCAGTACTCTTCAATATCTTCATAAATGACTTAGATGAGGGAATTGAAGGAGAACTTTGCAGATGACACCAAATTGTCAGGAGTAGCCAGCACCTCAGAAGACAAACTCAGGATCCAAAAAGATCTTGACAAACTCAAACAATAGACCCTATCCAACAAAATAAGTTTCAACGTGGAGAAAAGCAAAGTCTTACACTTAGGCAGGAAAAACCAAAGGCACAAATACATAATGGATGAGACTGGCTTAAAAACAGTAACTGTGAGAGAGACCTTGGAGTCCTAGTGGACGATCACTTGACTATATGAGCCAGCAGTGTGCAGCAGCAATCAAAAAAGCTAATACAATCCTGGGTTGTATAAACAGAGGCAAAGAGTCAAGATCATGCAAAGCACTAGTACCACTTTACAAAGTCCTAGTAAGACCACACCTAGAATACTGCAGCCAATTTTGGTCACCATATCATAAAAAAGATGTTGAGAGTTTGGAAAAAATTCAGAGAAGAGCAACTAAGATGATCAAAGGCCTGGAGGCTAAAACATATGAAGAACGGCTGTGGGACTTGGGTCTGGCTTGTCTAAAGAAATGAAGAAACAGGGGAAACATGATAGCAGTGTTCCAGTATCTGAGGGGCTAGGGGTCTAGGTTGTTCACCAAAGCACCAGAGAGAAGGACGAGAAACAATGGTTGGAAACTGATGAAAGAGAGAAGCAACCTGGAATTAAGGAGAAAATTCCTGACAGTGATGGCAATCAACCAGTGGAACAGCTTACCCCAAGAAATCGTGGGCGCTCCATCACTGGAAATTTTTAAGAAGACATTAGACAATCACCTGTCTGAGATGGCATAGGTTCTCCTGCTCAAGCAGGGGGCTAGACTGGAATACCTCCAAGGTCCCTTCCAGCTCTATTTCTATTTCTATTTCTATTTCTATTTCTATTTCTATTTCTATTTCTATTTCTATTTCTATTTCTATTTCTATTTCTATTTCTATTATTTCTATTTCTATTTCTAGGCATAGTCCAACAGGAAGGACTGGAACTACTGTGCCCCTAAAGCCCAACTCCAACTGATGGACCAGAGAGATGCATGGTCAATGAACTGAAAGTAACTGATGGAGGCAGGGGAATGATCTCCCCCCACATCAATATTCTGGCAATTTATTTTCTCACCTGGGATCCAATAGTAGTTGGGACAGATCCATGGCAATCACAGAAAAGCTCGCATCCTGGGCCATTTCAATCAGAATAGAGCTGGAAGGAAACTTGGAGGTCTTCTAGTCCAAATGTCTGCTCAAGCAGGAGAGTCTATACCCTTTCAGATAGGTGCCTGTCCAGTCTTTTCTGAAAAATCTCTAGTGGTGAAGCACCCACAATTTTTAAAGGCAAGCTGTTCTACTGGTTAATTGTCCTCACTGTTAGGAAGATTCTCTTTAGTTCTAGGTTGCTTCTCTCCTTGATTAGTTTCCATCCATTGTTTCCTGCCTTCAGGTGCTTTGGAGAATAGGTGGAACCCCTCTTCTTTGTGGCAGCCTCTCAAATACTGGAATACTGCTATCATGTCACTCCTAATCCTTCTTTTCTCTATACTGGCCATACCCAATTCCTGCAACCATTCTTCATATGTTTTCGTCTCCAGGTGCTTAATTATCTTATTTCTGAACTGACAATGTAAACACAAATATTTAAATCTCAGAGGAGAAAGACATCAAAGGTAGTCCAATGCCACAGGAACAATTACTCTGTGGGGGCCAGGAAGAAAGGGATCCCCTACCCCCAGGTAGTGTCAATAAACAGAATAAAAAGGAATAGATAGCACTAGGAATTGAATCTGCTAGAAGATACCAGGGTTCAACATGAAAATCTATTTCATCCATTACAAATCCTTTCAGATTTCCTTCCTGATGGGAAATACTCTAGAGAACTGATTATGACTCCCTTGATGCATGCTTTTATCATCTACAGGTGAACGCGTATGCATGGGAGAGCTGCTGGCAAGAATTGAGATCTTCATCTTTCTGACCAGCCTGTTGAAGGCCTTCAGCTTCCGGTTGCCTGCAGGAGTAAAAGTACTCAATGAAGCCCCTATTGTAAAAGCGACAATGAATCCACACCCTTACAAACTGTGTGCTATTCCCACAAAGGCTTAAACGTAAACACTATAAAAAGGATAAAATGATTATAGAGTAGCTATTCAGTATGATAAATGTTTCTTATTCACTTAATATTGCATTTTCTTCTATTTACTCAATACTGAAACTTCTTCAACCTATCGTTGGGTTCATACAACATACCCAACTAGGTCAACCAAAGACTAGGAGTATGTGGGTGAAAAATGTGCTAACTAAAGCTTGTTATGTCCCAAAGGTGCTTTTTTCCCAAAAAGCAACTGGACTTTCTTCATTAGCTAAAAAGCAACTCTCAGAGAGCTAATGTTCGGATGATTGCAAAGAATATAAATCTTTCCATTCCCCACCAGTCAATTAGAACTGAAGAAGCTTCTTGAATGAGAAGTGAAAAGTTTGCAAATAAAAAAAACTCAAGAAAGTCCAGTTGCCTTTTGGAATAAAGCACTTCTGGAATAACCATGATCTGGATGATTGAGAAACTCCATGGACATTAAGCTTGTTTGGACATTAACCTTTGTTTCTTTCTAACCATGGACATTAACCTTTGTTTCTTTCTAACCATGGACATTAACCTTTGTTTCTTTCTGGATGCCAATAAAACCTACTGCTGTGGGCTTCACTTTCCCCAGCCAGATCAAACTTCATAGATAGTCCTTAATGATACCCTGCTTGAAGGGATGAATTGCTGCTGACAGAATTAACAGAAGATGAAGAAAGTTGTGCCTCCCATCCACATCCCAGGGCAGAACATCCCCAAGAGTAACCAGTTCATTTTTAATCTCAGGCCTGAATGTAGACTGGATCATCTAGAGCCCTCTCTGATTACAGTCTTATTACTTTACATATAACTTTCCCTAAAGAAGACCTTTTTTTTTTTTGCCAATATTGCTCTAGCTGTCTTTTCTGGCAATTCCTCACCCAGAATTCTTTGATTATTCAAAATCTTCCCCTAAATCAGTGCAAAGAGAGCGGTCCCTTGGGGTTAATTCTGATCAGTACCTTTGTTCCCTTTGTATTCAAGAGATTGAATAGGTACCCAGTGGAGGGGGCTGCCAGGCTTCTGGGACATTTGGCAGATGATACTACCTAAACAGAGTGGTGGGTGGTAGCAGCAAGTTCCTGGCATATGGAAAGTGATCTCACCATGACTGAGTGAATGTCCTTGATCTTCAGATCCCATGCTAGCTGAGAAAAAAGTGGACCAAATGTGTGTTGGCTCTCAGTGTGAGTTAGCATCATGATAACTTCTTGGTTTTGTCTTGGGGGCCCATGAATTTCTAGGTCACTTAGACCCTGCTCTGATTACATAGAGATTGATGTTTTTGAATATAAGATGCATGGATGAATTTACCAATATCAGGACAATGAGGTCAAAGGCATGGTCAGTGAGGAAGGCAGTATATCAGCAGTACTCATGGCTTATACTTGATTCCTATGCAGGGTCCTACATACAGCTACCGAAGGAACAAATCATCTTGATACCGCCATGTTCTCTCAAAAGATCATTTCCATCTCTCTTTCTATGACTTGGAGTCATGGCTGCTATAAGAGTTGAAAACCTGGCTGGAGAATCTCAATCTATGGTACACCTGATTTTCATGAATGTTCCAAGTTGTTTTGGAACAATTTAGAATTTGTATTTGTAAGCATCACCCCAGGGTCTTTAACTCTTTCCTCCACCTTAAAACTTGACTTCTCCATCAGAAGTTCAGTCTTGGATATTTTTATTTTTAACCAGCATTTTTGTTTTTGTCTTTATTAATTTTGAAACTGGATAAACCTCCAAAGTTGTTCAGCTTCTTCATCAAATATTCCATACCACTTTTGGCATCTTGCAGAAAAATAACTAAACCATCAGCAAAAGCTCTCAGTTTATACGTTTCATTCTTAATTTTTTATACCCATGATTTTTCTTTGGTGAAAATGTCCAGTGCTCAAATAAACAACAGTGGACACAGAGGACATCCTTGTCTCATGCCCTTTTGGATTTCACACACCTTATTTAAATCACCATCAACACCATTAACAGCAAATGTGTATATGTTGAGATGTATAAATTAATTTGATGAATAAATTTCTATCCAAAGTCTATATCCTCTAAAACCTTGAACATAGAGGTTTAATTAAATGGTCAAAGGCTTTCTCTGCATCTAGAAAAAATAAAACTGCTTGTTTCTCATGCTGCTGAAGGTATTTAATCTCATTCAAAACTGTTCCCGCATTCTCTCTGGTCCAGCTCTGGTCCAGCTCCTCATTCCATACGATAAATTTGCTCTGCTCTCAGAACTGCGTATTCTTCATCATGCAAAATATCTCAGAATGGAACGGAACAAAAACTTTACTGATTTAGTCATTTAATCATATCAAAAAGTAAAACTAATGCAAATATTCTAATAGATACAAAGAAAACAAGAGGATGTGTTCCTAGTAAGTTGTTCCTCCTGCAGATAACCCTAATCTGGTCTAAATATTCTGTTCTCTACAAAATGACCTTTGACACAGAGTGTGATCTTAATAAGGATATGCAGGTCCATTCCCTACAAAAAGGAAAACAGATTCTCCTAGCTTGTACAGTACTTTTTTTAGTTTTTAATAAGAATCTAAATAAGCAGTTCTTTCTTCAAAGTGGAGTTTGCAGTCAACAAGGGTATGTCCAATGTCTTCAATGACTGGTGCATTTGGGAGGGTGATTTGTGTTGAAACAGTCACTTCAAAGACTTAGCTTATTTTAAGTGGTGCAATATCATCTTGAGCAACACCAACAACTCTTGGTTTGAATGTTTTCTTGGCCTACTGATTTGATTTGATTGGGATTTGAATAGATAATCCACATTGCTTCTGGGTGTAGTTCAAGGTGTTGGTTATGACCTTTTAAACCATAGATCCAGATTACTTGATGAACCATCTCAACTTACTAAGACAAGCCCACCGTACTTGTGCTGGCAGCGGAGACCTACTGAGGATCCCATTGGTCGAGGAACTCTGACTGAAGGGATCCAGGAGAAGAATCTTCTCTGCTGTAGCACCAGTTCTCTGGAACATCCTGTTCCCAGGGTGAGGTTTGCTCCCATCCTCCTATCCTTCTGCAAGAGTCTTTAGACCTGGCTGTGCTGCTTGGCCTGGGAACCCAACAGTGACCCAATATCACTGGAGGTGGCTACTACTAATTAGCTGACCCCTTCTCTCTCCTGCGCTTCTGCTCCCCTTCCACCCATTTTTAAAATTTCATATTATTTATTATTCCATTATTTATTTGTATTGTTTTTTCCTTTGCTATTGCTAAGTTTACATTGATTTAATTCTTTCCCCCCATATTATTTTCGTAAGCCACTCAGAAGAGCCCCACGGAGAGATGTTATTAGTGGGGCATATGGTCAGAAATAACCTTTTTAACCCAAATTAAGGTGGCAGCAATGACAATAGCATTTAAGTTTCTATACCACCCATAAAGCTTTACAGCATTCTTTGGGGGGGGGAGGATTTACAATGTAGAAGCATTAATTGCATATTGCCCCCAATAATTTGGATCCTCATTGAACCAACATCAGTAGGATGGAAGGCTGAGTCAACCTGAAGCCGTCAGGATTGAACTTGCCTGCAATGCCCTATTCCAGTGATGGCGAACCTTTTAGAGACCAAGTGCCCAAAAGCTGGCCCTGCCCCCGCTCCACCCTCCATGTCTACCCCCGCTCTGCCCCCCCATCCCCCACCCCACCTGCCCACAGGACCACTCACCACCACTGCCCTCTGCAGATCGCCCAGGCAGCCCAGCAGTGCTATGGCGGCCACACCCTCTGCAGCATCAACTGCATGATGGGGTGTGAGGGCAGAGTCTTGTCTACGCTGCCTGGCTGCCATGTCCTTGGCTGTGCTGCTCCGTGTGGGCCATGCTTGAGGGCGAGTCTCCCTCAGGGGGGCTGCTGGGGAGAAGAGGGTCGCGGGGGGAGAGCAAGGCTGGGGCAACGGCACGTGTGCCCACAGAGAGAGCTCCGAGTGCCACCACTGGCACCCGTGCCATAGGTTCACCACCACTGCCCTATTCTAACCTCTGTGCTTCCAGACCTCATGATGCTTCAGAATTGGGTAATTGTTCCTGCTGAAGTTGTAATATGGATCATTTTCAATTGTGTACATGGATTAGGCAACTGGCATGGTGAGAACATTTTTAGATAAGTATTTGAAAACACCTATAGCTCTCTACCTATAATTTCATCCTTGCTCATGTTATCAGATAACATCGTGCTCACAAAGTACCAACACTGATTAGGCAGAGTATTAAACAACATGTTGCTATTCTTTTCCCATCAGAGAAATAAAGAACCAGCAGGACAATGATGGTGATGGGAACATTTTTGTTTGTTTTGCTGCTTGCTCTGCTTATTTTGTTCTTCCTGAGGCAACTCTGGTCCCGAAGACATTTGCCTCCTGGTCCTTTGGCTCTACCTCTCATTGGAACCTTGTGGGCTGATGGGTTTTGGCTTCGTGAAGATTATTTCCGTAAGGTATTTCATTCTAAATAATCAACCAGTAATATGCAAAATAATATTCTATTGTTTTCTTTGTATCGTAATTATAAACAAATGTATTAACCCAGTAAAATATCCCTGCATGATGAGGAATTTAATTAATCAAGTGCTAGTGATGACGCTTGATTAGATATGTTCCTCATCAAGTCAGAATATTCAAGCAATTGGTCATCAGCCTGGTCATCAACCTTTCATAGAGCAGGATGTGAAATAATGGGATTGTTATTTTAGAAGGCAGATTCTAGTTCAATCTTATTAAGAAATGTTTGATAATGGAACAAATTCACCAGAGAGAGGGATGGTTTCTCCTTTACTCTGCTCAAATGAGACTAGACATTCCTCTGTTGAAGATGCTTTATTTTGTATTCCCTACAGTGGATAATGGGTGGAACCTGATAGCCTAAATGAGCCCTTCTAATTCTGCAGTTCTGCAGTTCTATAAGTTCTGATTTCAAAAAGTTTCTGGATTTGAGTTCTGAAGAGTTACATCTGTTTTAGATAATGATTCATATGTAGCTGGTTGGAGAAGGAAGCAGTAGAACAGGCTTGTCTATACAGACATTTAATATATGCTTGGTATATGATATAGTATGACCTAGATATTGGAGGTTATAAAGTCTAATTTATAACCAGCTCTCTACTTCTGGCAGGTTTTCCTGCACCAAGGCTCTTAGCCATGTAAGATACCTAACTTTTTAATATTCAGAAGTAGTTTTCAAGAAACTATGTGTGAACATCATTTAGTTGGGCGCTACNCCGAACTGGTGTTAACTGGCTGAATCCCACCACTGAAAACAACCCTTTTGTCTAGATAATGAAAGCTTTGTGGATTTACAGGTGGCTGTTATGTATAAGCTGGGTTGACAAGATCAGAAATGAGGAGGTGATAAGCCACCTGGGAAAGCCAAGGGAAATCATCAAAACAATTAAAAAACAAAAATTAGAATATTTCAGATGCGACACCCAGAAAAATACGGCATACTCCATTTAATCCTCCAGGGAAAGATTGAAGATAAACGAGGTCCAGGCAGAAGAAGAACATTGTGTCTTCAAAATCTAAGGGATTGGTTTGGACAAAACTCAGCAGCACTTTTTCATGCAGCTGATGATAAAAACAGGATCGCCAACATGATCGCCAACATCCGATAATGGATATGGCACAAGAAGAAGAAGAATGAAAGCTACATTCTTCTTCCAGGTCTCACTTTTTCATCAAAAAATCACAGGGAAAAGAATCAGACAACTCAAGATGTAGGTTATAAAGCCAAAAAATTCAAGATATGTTAGTAGATTCTTTTGAAATGGCTGATTACTGTAGAATTATTTTGGGATGCTAGAATTATACACAAACATCACGATTCTATCCTCAGTGAAGGACCAAAAGACTTTTATTTAAACCAATGTATCACCAAAAAACAGTTACATAGAGCAGAACAAAAGTGGGGGGAAAAAAACCAAAACAATTTATCTGCTGGAAATGTGCATTCTTAAAAGAAATGTTTCAGACGGAGAGAGAAAACACTCATTCCCTTTGTCTCCTTGGTCTAAGAGAAGCCAGAGAACAATTTACCAGATTAGTGATCTGGAAAGTGTTTGCAGAATCGTGCTGATAATCTCACTATCAATCTGCTTCTAGACTTGTGTTCCTTTCTCAGAGGCTACTTTAACTATGTATTTTTCTTTATGTCTAAGACTGGGATCATCCAGGGGAAACTGAGAAGCGAAACATTTTCAAGGAAAAACAAAGTCCAATTGCTTTTTGAAAAAAACACCTCTGGGACATCCATGACCTGGATGACTGAGAATCTCCATAGACATAGACAGGGGGAAAAAAACCCTAACTTTTCCCTCAATAGATTTTAAAATTTCAGTTCAGAAACTATTTCTGTTGCCATTTCAACAAAGATATCTAATAGGCAGAGAGATCGACTGGTGGACATTTACACAAATTCAATCTAAATATACAGAGGACAAAAAATTATATGAAATACAAAAAGAGCCACAAGAATTGGATAAAATTATACATGGAACAGAAATAAAATTAATTAGCAATTTATATAAATACTTATTGAGATATAAAATGGAAGACGAGGTTGTTAAAGACACAATGATTAGATGGGCAAAAAAGTTCGGATATAATATAGAATTGGAGAAATGGGAAAAAATATGGGAAACAAACATAAAATTGACTATGTCTGCGGCATTCAAGGAAAACCAGTTGAAGATGTTTTACAGATGGCACCTTCCACCAGCAAAGCTTGTCAAGATGTTCCAGAACAATTTGCCAACATGTTGGAAATGTAAAAAGGTACATGGAACATATTATCATATATGGTGGACATGCCCAGTTGCGAAAAAATACTGGACTAAAATAAGAAGATGGGTGGAAGAAATAATATACCAACCTGTAGACTGGAAACCAGAGATCTTTCTGCTGGGTATTTTAAACAGAAAATATAGTAAAGAAATACGGTACTTAATTCTACATATAACAATGGCAGCAAGAATAGTATACGCACAATTCTGGAAAAGTGGGAATATACCACCGGAGGAAGAAGTGATAAGAAAAATCCTGGACTGTGCTGAGATGGACAAATTAATAAAAGAGATAAAAAAAAAAGGAAGACACAGAGTACTATCTAATATGGAATAAGTGGTATAACTGGTTGGAGATTAGAAATAATAAATGAGAAAAAATGTGGAAAGGTCAAAAGTGGAAAATGTGTGTATAATAATGTATAGTAATAATAATATGTATTATTTTTAGTATGAGGTATAGTATGAAGGAAGAAAAATACAAACAAGAAACAACGGGACAACAAGGACAAATATATTTAAAGAAGAATAAGGGGGGGAATGTAAATAATAGAAGATTACCGTTATGAAATTGCTGTTAAAAAGAAGACGAAAAAAAGGAGGAGTATACACAAAAAAAAGAAAAGAAACCACCACAGCAGCAATAAACCAGCTACACAATATCATTTCTGTAGGAAGAATATATATTTATTTGATTTATTTATCAATTTATACACAGCCCAGTTCATCTAAATGGATCTAGGCAGTTTACATATAGGCATATAAAAAAGACACAGATACAAATGTTACAAACAAGTAAAATCAAGTGAAAACTTGTTGTACGTACTTGCAGCTGATTTTCTCCAGCTCTTCTATCTTTCTCTGGAGGCAGAGAAATGGACTCTGCAGCAATCTCTGCTTCTTATTGAGAAAATTGTAGCACTGAGAGGAATGCAGGGAGTGCATTTGTCCTCTGTTGAAGATGACTTATTTCCCCAACAGCACAATAAGGCTCTCTAAAGTGTGAACGGGTGTTACCAGACTCTTTTTGATTTGGGACTACTATTGACTAATAAGGCTCTCCTCCACCTTCTCTGCCTGAGTCATCTACCACAAGGAAGTTGGTCAATTATTTCAACAACTTACCCAATAGTTTGTATGGATATTCTTTTGTCCTTGTGGCCAATCTTAATTCAGGTTGCAACCCGTCTGATGGAGAATACTAGATCAGGGAACAACAAAGTCTCTAGAGACTGTCCTGTCACTACAGCAATCAGTTGAAAAGTTCAGGAGTTGATGGCTTAAAAAAAAGCCAGATGGCAAAGAGGTTGAGAAAGCCTCTGAAAACCTGAATGGAGTGCTTAAAAAATATGATTCAAAGACAGGCTGTTTCAGACAACTACAGTATTGGCTCACATATCTGTCAGTCACAAGAGGAGTGAGAAGTAAGAAGACCAAAAACATATAAAGAACGGTTGCAGGATTTGGGAATGGCCAGTCTAGAGAAAAGAAAGACTAGGGGGACATGATAGCATTATTCCAGTATTTGATGGGCTGCCACAAAGAAGAGGGGATCAACTTGCTTTCCAAAGCACCAGAGGACAGGACAAGAAACAATGGATGGAAACTATTCAAGGAGAGAAGCAACCTGGAATTAAGCAGAAACTTCCTAACAGGGAGAACAATTAACCAATGGAACAACTTGCCTTTTGTAAGTGCTTCATCCCTGAAGGTTTTTAAGAAAACCTTTTGGGTTGCAGTTTGGTCATTCGGTCTCAAAAAGGTTCGCCATCACTGGTATAGGGCTTCTGCTTGAGCAGGGGGTTGGACAGAAGAATTCTAAGGTCCCTTCCAGCTGTATTCTGATTGATCTCTCATTCAAAGCAAAGGAGAATGGAGCAAACAGATAGGAGATACTAGATTTCAGAAAGAAACAAAGAGAGGAATATCCCAGGAAAATTAAGGAAATGCATATAGACATTCTTGGCAGGAATCTTAGAGAGAGAAAATAAGTTTCTAAAGGGCAGACAATTGTATATGTTGAAAGGTCTTAGAATTGAGGATTTAGGAAAGACTGTAAATGGTTTATTAACTATAAATATTTTGTTTTATTTGATTGTAACATTTCTCAACTTTGATTCACTTGGCAGCCTGTAAAACAATATGGATCATCTTGGATGCTCTTCATTGCAGTTTTTCCAAAATCTCAACATCTGTTTTCTATTGTGGTGACCAAAACTGGGTGCAGTATCCCAGGTGTGGTCTTACTAAGGCTTTATAAAGCAGTAATAATACTTCATGTGATTTTGATTCTATGCCTCGTTTTATACAATCAAGGATTGTATTAGCTTTTTTGGCTACTGCTGCATACTGCTGGCTGTCCACTAGGATTCCAAGGTCTCTCTCACAGTTATTGTTTTTTTGAGCCAGGTTTCGCCTATTCTGTACTTGTACCTTTGGTTTTTTCCTGCCTTGGTTTAAAATCTTGCTTTTCTCCACACTAAATTTCATGATGTTGGATAGGGCCCATTGTTCAAGTCTGTCAAGATCTTTTTGGATCCTAGCTTGTCTTCTGGGGTGTTGGTTATTCCTGCCAGCCTTGTGTCATCTGCAAATTTGATGAGTTCCCCTTCTATTCCCTTATCTAGGTCATTTATCCAAAACAATTTGTATTAGTTTTCCATTTTACACCAACACAGCTTAAGAACCCACATGGAAACATGGTGATCCATTTTAAAAAACAAACAATAACATAGTAAATATATACCCATCATTTCTTAAAAATTTCCCTCTCTATCTATATAGAATATTATAATCAAATTAATACATTTTCAAATGAATTCATTCATTACTATGTCTAACCATCAACTGCATTAATCAATAAAAAATTTTAATCTATAAAAACCTATATTTCTTCACACATTTAAACTTAAGCTTAATGAACTCCATTTATTTAAAAACATTGTAATCAAGTCAATATCTTTCTAAAACCAATTCATTCACTCATATAACATTTCATCCAAGTTATATAATTAAAAATAAATTAACATTCTCTATCTATTTATATTGTTATAGGCTCATTAAGACATTTCTAAAACAACTTTTCATTGAATATATCACTCTATATGAATTTCACTAATCAATAAAAGTTTACAAATTTATTATCCATCCCAAAGATCCTGTATCATGCTTTCTTAATTTTGCAAATATTTAATCTTAAACTAACATATTCATTTACTATTCAGGTGCCCCAAGTGTTTTTTAATTTAAGCATTATTAACTCCAAAAATAAATTCTTCTCTTTCTCACCAATCTTCTATTATTTTTCACTGTTTCTCCAAATCTCCAATAATTAATTCCATCATTTCCCATATTTCAGTTCTTTTCTCATTATAGCATCCCTAACATTAAAAACATATAAAGCCCTTTTAACAAAGTCCAAATCCAAATCAATCCAGATCGCTATAAGGCCTTTACCACATTACTATAATCAGATTTAATATTTATATCTTATTCTGGGGTTTTTTCTAGTCCAAACAGGTTTCCATAATCGGGCCTCCGCCTGCCACACTATACACTCCAAAAAGAAAGCTTTCATTGTGCATTTTGTTAAATTAATATAAAAGTTATAGTTAATCTGAATGACTCGTAGCAGAACATCATTTCCCCTTTCTTTTAACATTGAATAAATCTCACTTAAAATCCTTTCTTTTATATCATCCTCTTTGATCACATGTTTCTCTTCTTCCCATGTATTTTTCTCTATCTCAAATTCAAATGGCGTCTGCAGGCCAATTTGTCCTTCTGAAGCGAGATCTTCCTGTTCCTTATCATAAATCATTTGTCCGTTGATATCAAGTCTTTTTTCCAAAATCAATTGATTGTCCAACTGTGGGTTTACTTCTTCCACCTTGGTAAGCAGGGCACAAGCCTCTTGTGTATAAACTGATGTTTCACTTAGTCCTTGTCTTTTGCCTTGTCGAAACAAAGAAATCTCCTTTGAGCAAGCAATTATCTTCTCCGTATTTTCCAAAATTTTGTCCAAAATATACTTATAAGTAAGATCTACTCCAGTTTCCTCCATCTTTATTATCTTTCAAATCCTTATCCTTTAAAAGGAGACTATATTTAAAAAACAATCATAATATCCATCTCCTCCCAGTTTCCTCGCCTCTTTCCTTTGTACAAAATGAAAGCCTTTCCAGCAAAGAAAAGATAGCAAGTACAATGAATAAATTTGTCAGAGAGTGTCCCCCAAAAAGTAATCAGATATTCAATCCTTCCAGACACCATAAAGGTAAATGCAAACAATATTCTCCAAGTATTATAAAAAACTTTCTTGAGGCTCCCAATATCCAAAAATAAAATCAACCATTAGAACAAAAATAAATTTAATCCTTTGTGCTTCTCTTCCCCCATTTAAAGAGCCGCTTCCCCATTTAAAGAGCCGCTTCCAGAAAAGGGAATACTTCCCCCCCCAAAAATTTTTTTCACAGGCATAAAAAAAATAGGGGTGAAAGGAAAATCTCACCGAGTTCTCCACAGTGGGTCCATTTGCTTATCTGATCTTGTGGCTTGCGGTTGGCGCAGCTAAATGATCGGCCATTTTACTGGCCGATCTTTACCCTGTCGGCCCAAAGGAGATACTCGGTGTACAGAGGAGGACGCCGCTCCTCTGCAACTGTCCAAGAAGCCTCCTCAACAGTAGACGCTCCTCCAGAGCATCTTTTCGACCCTCTAAGGGGTCTACCAGCAGGGGAAACTTGATCGGCAAAGGGACGACTCCCTTAGCACGACCGCATCACTGCGAACCGGAACCGGAAGCCCATCTAGGTCATTTATGAAGATATTGAAAAGTACTGGGCTCAAGGCAGAACCTTGTGGTACCCCACTACTACTTTCCGTCCATGTAGCATTAAGGACCACTCACTGAATACAGTTTGTCAGCCAGTTACAAATCCATCTGGTGGTGATGCTATCTATCCCACATTTTTCATGCAGTCTCATTCGAAGACACTTTGTGGTCTCTCCTACATAATTGCATGCACAATTATTACAATTAATTTGATATACCACTGATGACATCTCACTCATGGGCAAGGGTTCTTTGGGGTGCATTACCCATGTTCGAAGAGTCTGATTGGGTCTATGCGCCACTCTAATGTTATGCTCAGATGATTGAGGGGAGGCAGACAGCGCCGATGAGTGATGGCAGGGGACTTGGAGGCAACATGGACAGGAATGATGACAGCAAGAAGGAACAGCCAGCTGAAACTGCAGCATCGCATATGCAAATGCCAGAAAAGCAGCGAGAAGACTGCACACAGCAGAATACACACTCCACATGGGCGGGGCGTGAGGAGAGGAGCAGGGTGCCTAAATTCAAACAGCTGTCAACGAGTGCGATGGAAACAACACAGCAATTAACTACAGGGGGGCTGGAGCTGAATAGACCGGTAACACTCGTTAGCCAAACACTTGGCATTACAGAGACTATAAGAACATGATTCTCAATCCTGGCTAGAACTCTGATGATGTCTGCAGACACTGACGAAAGCTAAGTTTTTAAATAAATTCTTCAGTCTCGGTGATCTGTGTTTTAGTTTTTGAATATGAATATACCTGAGACTTGTATCCTCAAATCAGAGGCAAGATTTGGAGTGGGGGCCAAACCATTTAGGGAAAGAAATTCTTTCTTAGAATTTTGCTGTGTACCCAAGGAGAAAAAGAAAATACCTGGAACACAGGAATAAGGGCAGATGTGAGCTTCAATATTTTTTTTAGTGATTCAGCTTTCAGTCTGGTCTTAGAATGAAATATATTAAGGCAATCAGTAATTCAATGGGAAGGAATGAAAAGAATAATAAAAGTATTGACCCAGAAGGCAAAACATTATATCACATGTGAAGGCTAGGTAGTATTTAAGTCACCTAATTTCTGTTGGGTTTGATAATGCTTCAGAATTGGGCAATTGTTTTTGCTAAATCTCTAGCACGGATCCTTTCCAGATGTGGTCATGGGTTAGGCAGCAGGAGTGGTGATACCATTTCTAGGTAGGTGTTGCTAACTATCTATAGCTCAATAATTATACTTTGATGCTTGGATTAAGGACAGTTTTCAATCAATAACACTTGCTGCAGGATCAATTACAACAGCTCCAAATGATTAGGATGAAGGCTTCACTTGTTTTAGTTGCAAAAGTGTGATCATCTCCATAGATCCAAAGGTGGTTATCCAACACTATAATGCCCTCATAAAGATGTTCCTTTATTTGCAGGGCAAGATGACTGAATTTTTTTTCATGATAATGTCCTGATGATAGGCTTTCAAGTATATGCATTAGTCTAAATACTAAATAATATCTCTGTGACCCAAAAGATTCTACTTTGTATTCAGATACATTTCATGTACATGTGGTATACCATGTGTCAAGCCTGAAGCATGCTTTGCTGCATGACAATTATTGCTTCCCAGCTTGCCAACTGAGAGGGAGGATGGGGTAATGGGATACAGGCTACAAAGATTAAAAAAAAGGCAGACCATGAGAACCAAGGATGATTCACCAGTAGTCTAACTTGACTCAGAGACATTTTCTCATAACAATATAATTGCACTAATTGGGCAATGTGACCTGTTCAGTGTGACCTGTTCAATGTGACCAACCCAAGTTGTCACACATCACATTCCCCAATTACAAATAAGTGCAGGTTTTTTTCCCCCACCCTCTTACCGCCAAAATTCTTTGCTCACAATGACCTTGATTTTTTCTGCAGCTGCAATTGTTTTTACTAACTAAGAACACTCATACCTCTCCCTCCCCCCTTATTCTGGCTACATGAAAAAAACCCAACTACAGAGTGGAAAGTTACAATGAATAACAAAAGTAAAATGGCTACAGTTTCTTCTGTTGTCACAAAGCTAGTGATGTAGCCATGGGGGCAGTTTTGTTGCGGAAAAAACATGATGGACTTTTACAACCCCGTGCTTACACTTCAAAGAAGTTCACTGAAGCAGAGCGCCAATGGCCATTTGGGAAAAAGAAGCTTTTGCTATTAGATGGGCTTTACTAACATGGCACCATTTCCTGGAGGGGAGCAAATTGCCATTTGAAGTATGGACTGATCACAAAAACTTAGTGGCATTGAAAACTCCCTGCAAACTCTCCCCTAAACAAATTTGTTGGGCGCAATACTTTAATCGTTTCAATTTCACCCTTTGGTACATACTGGGTGGAAAAACTTCCTTCTCATCCCCTTCTCCCACCAGATGAAAGGTTTCCATTTGTCTAACCAAGACAGACCTAAAATTACTCTGTCATTTTAGGGGCTATGACAAAGCTGGGTTAGCCAGAGATGGTTTTGCGTTCATAGGTGCTAAAATGACATAATCAATAAAGTTTAACATTAAGAGATCGGAACGTCTCAAATGTGTTTGCTGGTTTGGGTTTTTCAGTCAGAACTTTGACACCATAATTTTAAAATAATTCTGGTGTAATATCATGTTGGGGAAAAATTTTGATCACATGATCATGGGGATGCTGCAATGATTGTAAGTGTGAAAATAGTCATAAGTCACTTTTTTTTGAATAAAGTTTTATTAATTTTTGTAATTAAACAGCAAATATCAATATGATGCATTTACATATACAAGCAATAAAAAAAATAATCCAGATCAATACATTTTCGGAGACGCTCGGCGGTCCCCGCCTTGCCTCCACCGTCATTCACTTTCCTGTCCTTCCTCCCTCTATTCCCACAACCTCTCCACCTTCCTCCTTTCCACCTAACTACATCCCCTCTCCCTTCTTAACCGCCTCTTCGAGTGCAATTTGGGGCACCAGCCGAGCATCTCCTTTTTTCAATACAATTATTATTCACCTATAACATATAAATACATCAATTTTTATAATTTTAATCCCCTAATCCCCTTACCCCTCCCCCCCTGACTTCCCAGAGCTGAGTACAGGATTAAACATATAATAATCCAAGTTTAACCCAAACAACCTAACCATAATATAAACAAGTATAAACTTACTTTAACTCTAACATACAATCACCTTAACTATGAACTATATATTTAACTTAAATATAAAAATATTTATAAGTAACCATAATTAATCAAAAGCTATATGGTAATTGTTCATTTCATATTTTCTCTGAATATAATCTATCCATCTTCTCCATACCAGAATAAATTTCTCTTGATATTGATCCTTCAGGTATGCGGATATTTTTGCCATTTCTGCAAAATATGAAACTTTCTGTCTCCAATCGTCCATATTCGGTAATGTCTCCTTTTTCCAATTTTGAGCAATCAATGTCCTTGCTGCTGTTATACAGTACAACATCAAATTCACTTCATTTGAGTCCAGATTGTCCATAATGCCCAATAGAAATAATTGCGGTGTAAATTTTATCTTCTTCTTAAAAATCTGTTGAAGATTCCACCAAATCTTAATCCAAAAAGCTTTAACATCCCTACATGTCCACCAAATATGATAATAAGTTGCATCCAAATTACCACATCTCTGTTTTATCCCAGGTGTATTTATCGATGTGGCATTTTTAGGGATATTTGAAGTTGTTTTTTTGCTAGGTGTCTGCATGTCTTCTTTGAGGGGGGGGGTGTGGGTCTGTGTGTTTCTGTCTAAGGGGAGAAATCGATTGGTCAGTTGGGTAGGATTGGGCAGAGGGGGTTTGTTTGTTGTATGCTGTTTCTTTCTTTGGGTATTGTGCTTCCTTCTTTGTGTGGCATTCCTCCATTTGTCTTCCTCCAAGGGTTTATTGGTAGGGTCAAGTCATCTGGAAGTTATTTGTTTGTTGTTTGGTTCAGTTTGGGTGGCGCTTTCTTTCATATGTTGGGGTTTGGCTAGAGTTGCTTCTAAGTTCCTAACCTTTTCCTGTAGTAGTTCACATAATTTGCATCTGATGCATGTATAGTTTGGGTGTTCATTCCCTTTTTCTTCTTGGCCTAAGAGAACCCAGAACACAGTTTACCATATTAAATCATATGCTATGTTTTGCAGAATCATGCTGGTAATACTCCTTATTATTTAATACTTATTCTGGCATGCTAGAATAACAAGCAAACATCAGATGATTCAATTGGAATGAGAAAAGGCTTGTTGAAAGAAAAACCAGGTCCAGTTCTAAGCTGGGAATAAAAAATGGTGGCTAACTGCTTAATAAAGAAGGTTCTTGTTTATTGATGAGCAGAACCAGCAACAGCATGCAGTTCTGGGACAGCTGACAAAATGCAATTAAGAGTGGGTAGGTTTTTATACCTTCTTTGGGCTTTGTGTTTCAGATGCCTGTTGTGAAATCTACCAGCAATTTCATAAGGCTCTCTATAGATTGTAATAGTGTTACTAAACTCTTTTGGATTTGGGTTTGACTAACAAGGTTATCCTCCAGACTAACAGAATAATAGAATAACAGAGTTGGAAGGGACTTTGGAGGTCTTCTAGTCCAACCTATCTGCATGGATCACATATTACAAGGAAGATGATCGATTTTTACAAATTAGTTTTATGGAGATTGAGTTGCTCTTGTGGCCAATCTTAATTCAGGTTGCAACCCATCTGATGAAGAACACTAGATCAGGTCACAACAAAGTCTGTAGACTGTCTCTCAATATAACAATCAGTTGGAAAGTTGAGCAGTTGATGGCTTAAAAAAGCAGAGAATAAAGAGGTTGAAAAAGCCTTTGCAAACCATTCAAAGTGTAGGGCTCAAAAAATGTGATTCATGGACAATCTGTTTCAGACAACCATTGGCTCACATATCTGTCAGTCACAGGAGGAGTGGGCAGTAAGAAGACCATCTCTCATTTGAGGCATGGGAGAAGGGAGCAAACAGACAAAAATCTAACAAAATGAAATTCAATGGTGAAAAAAGTAAGGTTCTACATTTAGGCAAGAAAAACCAAATGTACAGGTATAGTATAGGGGTTACCTTGCTCAATAGTAGTAATTGTGAGAGGGACCTTGGAGTCTTAGTAGACAATCACTTAAATATGAGCCAGCAGTGTGCTGCAGCTGCCAAAAAGGCCAACACAATGCTGGGCTGCATTAACAGAGGGATAGAATCAAGATCACGTGAAGTATTAATACCACTTTACAATGCCTTAGTAAGGCCACACTTGAAATACTGCATCCAGTTTTGGTCACCATGATGTAAAAAGATGTTGAGACTCTAGAAAGAGTACAGAGAAGAGCAACAAAGATGATTAGGGGACTGGAGGTTAAAGCATATAAGAAAAGGCTGCTGGAATTGGGTATGTCTAGTTTAATGAAGAGAAGGACGAGGGGGGACATGATAGCAGTATTCCAATATCTCAGGGGCTGCCCCAAAGAAGAGGGAGTCAAGCTATTTTCCAAGGCGCCTGAAGGCAGGACAAGAAGCAATGGATGGAAACTAATCAAGGAGAGAAGCAACCTAGAACTAAGGAGAAACTTCCTGACAGTTAGAACAATTAACCAGTGGAACAACCTGCCTCCAGAAGGGGTGAATGCTCCAACACTGGATGTTTTTAAGAAGAGACTGGACAGCCATTTGTCTGAAATGGTATAGGGTTTCCTGCCTGAGCAGGGAGTTGGACTAGATGACCTCCAAGGTCCCTTCCAACTTTATTATTATTATTATTATTATTATTAGATGGGAGAAGGTGGACTTCAAGTAGAAACACAGAGAAAGGAACATCCCAGCATTTTTTTAAAAAAAAAGTAGATAAAGAAGTTCTTGGCAGGGATCTTGGAGAAAAAAGAATTCTAAAGAGCAGAGAATTGCATATGGTGAAAGGTCTTAGAATTGAGGATTTAAGAAAAACTGTAGGTGGGTATAATCAGTGCTTTTTTTGTAAAAAAAAAAAAAAAAAAAAAAGGTGCCGGAACTCACACACGTCTTATAACCCGCCTTGCCTACCCTACAAGGTTCCATCCAAAAAAGGTGCCGGAACTCCGTTATGGGCGTTCTAAGCCCTGGGTGTAATAAGTATAAAGAGTCTGTTTTATTTGATTGTAACATTTCTCAACTTTGATTCACTTGGCAGCCTGCAAAACGATATGGAAATATATACTCCATATGGATTGGACATCACCTTCTAGTAGTGCTGTCTGGATTCAAAGCTGTGAAAGAAGGAATGACCAGCTTCCCACAGGAATTCTCTGATCGACCGGATGATGCTTTCTTGACTGCTATAGGGAAAGGATTGGGTAAGTGCAAGTAGTAAGAAATTGTATGTAAATAACCCTCCCCCTATAATAATGATAACTACTGGTAAGATTATTCGCAGTATTGGGGGGAAATTAGGCATAGTAACCAAAATAATTTAATCGACATGAGATAAGCAAAAGAAATATTACTTAATCCACTTTGCACCAAATTATTGTACACCTCCATAGCTTTCTATCTGGTCCATTATATTCATACATTGATTTAGACATTACTACTTTTTCACTAAACATCTACCTCTTTTTTGGAGGCTCTCATCATCTCCATTTAACTAACACTTTCTCCATCTTCCCTTGTCTCTTCAGTCCCTCCCTTTTCCTTTATATTTGGTCTCTTCCTCCAGATTTTGCAAATTCGTTTTTCACAAATTCTATCTGTATGACCAGACCATTAATATCTATTGAGTCCTTTCCAAGGACCAGGGATGATGATGATGAGGAGGAGTAGGATGATGAGGATGAGGATGAGGATGAGGAGGAGGAGGAGGATTTACTAAATTTGTTTGCCACTCATCTCATCATGAAGTGTCTCTGGTGGCTTGCAATGTTAAAAGTGATAAAAACCTTATTTATTTATTATTTATTTATTTATTTATTTATTTATTTATTTATTTATTTATTTATTTATTATTTGCCACACATCTTACCATCAGGTAACTCTTGATGGCTTCCTTATACAGACAGGTAATCCTCGACTTATGACCATAACTGAGCCCAAAAATTCTTTTGTTAAGTGAGACATTTCTTAAGTGAATTTTGCCCCATTTTATGAACTTTCTTGCCATAGTTGTTAAGTGAATCACTGCAATTGATAAGTTAGTAACACGGTGGCTAAGTGAATCTGGCTTCCCCATTGACTTTGCTTATTAGAAAATCGCAAAAGGGAATCACGTGACCTTGGGACACTGCAACTGTCATAAGTACATGCCAGTGGCCAAGCATCTGAATTTTGATCACATGATCGTGGGGATGCTGCAATGGTTGCAAGTGTGAAAAACGGCCATAAGTTATTTTTTCAGTGCCATTGAAACTTTGAATGGTCACTAAATAAACTATTATCATTTGACGACTGCCTGTATATACAGTATAATAACTATATATTAATATAAAGGGGGGAAATAGTTGATTTCTGCATATTTTTATTTATTTATTTATTTATTTATTTATTTATTTATTTATTTATTTATTTATTTATTTATTTATTNAAAAAAAAAAAAGATTCACAAGGTAGTCTTTTTGACCTGGAGTTTTCTGATGATCCACAAGAACAAAAAAGTTTAGGACACAAACTTTCAAAGACGCTAATTTTACACAGGGCACTGATTATTTCATAGCACTGTAGCTGTTTTCACATAATGACAAAAGCAGCAACTTTCAATGTCCAATGCCATGTGTTGTTTATAAAAGTGGCATGCTCGACTCTCCAAGTCAGTGATGGCGAACCTTTTAGAGACCGAGTGCCCAAAACCCGCCCCTCCCCCTCTCTGCCCGCCCGCCCCCGCCCTGCTCCGCCCTCACTCCACCTGCCCTTAGGGCCATCTGTGGCCCGCCGCAGATCACCCAGGTGGCCCTGCAGCACCATGGTGGCCATGCCCTCTGCCCGCGCCCTGCAGCATCATCTGCTGCCCAGCTGCCATGTGCTTGGTTGTGCTGCTCTGCACGGGCCGCACCCGGGGGTGACTCTCCTCCAGGATGGCTGCTGGTGAGGAGGGGGCTGTGGGGGGAGGTAGGGCTGGGCCGATGGCCCACAGAAAGGGCACTCGTGCCATAGGTTCGCCACTACTGCTCCAAGTAATATCTTAATTTTTTGAAGTTTTTTTCCCTATTCCTCCTTCATTTCTACAAAACCCTTTCACCCCCTCTCCTTCTCACCTGACCTTCTTTTATCACCTGATAAAAAGGAAGGAACATGCATGTCTTCTTAAGTGCAGGGAGATGATTTTAATGTCTTCAAGAATTGAAATTTCTTTCACAATATCTGATTGAGAAGAATCCAAATTTGTAGTGAATTCCAAATTTAAGAAATTGGTTCCTTAAGGGTTAGAAACTGCTCCTTTGTAAATGATATAGCTTACTCATATTTTGATAAAACTGCACTTCTATATTTTCCCAGTTTCTCTCTTCCACTTAATACAATTTTCTAAGAATAATTTCTCACAAATGGGCATTAACAAACTGAATATATCCTGGGTTTTTCTACCTTGTTGCCTGACTTTATAAACTCTGAGATTAATGACATTAATGAAGCCCAGCCATGCATGGTCTAATGTCCAGAACATAGTTTTGAGTCTTTTTTTTAAAAAAAAAATATAAAGATTCTGAACATTTATCAATTAAATAAGTCAGGTAAAAGGTATCACATGATGGCTCAGAATATATTAAATTTGTTAGTTTTAGCTAAGCTTTATTGTAACTGTTCATTTATTGATGGCTTGCCTCCAAAGTAATTGGCATTTAAGCCCATAAAAATGTAGGAAGTCCCCCCTCCCAGTAGTGGGATTCAGCCGGTTTGCACCACTTCGGTAGAATCGGTAGCTAATTTTTTGTTGCCCAGGCCCAGAACGGACTTCCGGAAGCAGAATCCACAGAGAGACCCGATTGTTCACATATTTGAATCCCACCACTGCCGCTTCCCCAGATTAAAATATTATTTATTCTTAATATTAAAAAGGGGCAGAATATTATATTTCCCCTGAAGGAAAAATAGAGAGGAAAAAAAATCTTAGGCAGAAACAGCCCCAATTTACATTTTCTCAGGCAGAAACCTGAAGAGGGCAATCTTTAGAAATGGAGATTTGGTAATCCATTCAGAAAGACTGTGGCCACAGTATTCATAAGCAAAACACTTTCAGTCAAAGCTCCCAAAGAAGGCTGGAGCTGATGGGATTAGAAAAACAAAGACTCCTAAACTCTACATTCTCCACTCAACTCCAAGAACAGGACATGACCTCCAAGCCACAATGGGAGTCAGGCAACAACAATTAGAATACTAAAAGGGCACACTCAAGCATAGGTCAAAGTACATTTCACAACAGGCATCTCAAATACAAAGCCCAAAGAAGGTATAAAAACCCACCCACTCTCAACTCCATTTTGTCATCTGTCCCAGAACTGCATGCTGTTGCTGGTTCTGCTCATCAATAAACAAGAACCGTCTTTGCTAAGCAGCTAGCCTCCATTTTTCAAAGAATTAAATAAGATGGTTTGACATGATCTGTTTTTAACAAACCTGTGCTGGCTGCTAGTTATAACTTTGTTTCTAAATGTTCACAGATCTGGTTTTTGATTATTTTTTCCAGTATCTTCCCAGATATTGATGTTAGGCCAATTGGTCTGTCATTTCCTAGGTCTGTTTCCCCACCCACCCTTTTTTTTTTAAAAGATAGGAACCACATCAGCTCTTTTCCAATCCTCTGGTAGCTTCCCAGTGCTCCAGGATTTTTGAAAGATATGGCACAATTGTTCTGAGATAACATCTGCCAGTTCCTTCAGAACTCCGGGATGTAATCCATCAGGTCCTGGTGATTTATATTCATCAAGATCAGACAGGTGTTCTCCTATGGTTTTCTTGCTTATTTTAATTTTTATTTCTAGTCTGTCTTTTACAGATTAGAAATATATGTTTTGGTAGATTGGGCTATAGTTTCTTTTTGTGTGAAGACTAATGCAAAGAATGAGTTAAGCAGATCTACTTTCTCTCTACTGCCTGTTACTTCCTTTCCATCTTCTCTATTTAGTGGACCTACTGTTGCGTTGACTTTTTTCTTCTTATTTATATGTGGAAAGAAACTTTTTTTTATTATCTTTGGCTTTTCTTGCAAGTCTTTGTTCATTCTGAGCCTTTGCTTTCATGACTTCATCTTTGCAGATTCTGGCTATCTGCTGATATTCTGCCTTAGTTATGTGTCCCTCTTCCTATTTTTTGTACTTATCCTTTTTTCTTTCAGTTTATCAGAGAAATCTTTGTGCAACCATGCTGGTTTCTTCTTGGATTTCTTATTTTTCTTTTCTAGTGGTATTGTGTTGGACTGGGCTTTTTTATCATATTTTTCAGAGTTTCCCATGCTTCTTGAGTTGCTTTCTCCTTTAGGATTTTTATCCATTGAATTTTTCTTAGGCTCTCTCTGAATTTCTTAAAATCAGTACTTTTAAGTTTAAGACACTGGTTGGATTATATTCTATTGCTTCTGTTTGCATTATATTGAATTCCATTATGATGTGGTCACTCTTGCCCAAGGTTCTGGCAACTTCAACTCCCTCTATCACTTCTTCATAATTACATAATTACATAATCTTAGAAGGCTTTGATGTGCATTATAGCTGTTTGGCAAGAACTAGACCTAACTAGTTTTTTAACATGAATGTTATCAGGAATAATTTATCACTGTCTGCTGATGCCCACAGGGATTATTTTCTCCAGTGGCCACACCTGGAAACAGCAGAGACACATTGTCATCACTTCTCTGCGGAAGCTGGGCCTGGGGAAGAAAAGCATTGAGCATCAAATAGAAGATGCAGCTCAGAAACTGGTGGAGACCTTTAGACAAACAAAAGGTCTGTAATTTGGGGTAATGAAAATGGTTCACGTCTGTCTGAAAATAATCTTTTCTATTCTCAGTGTTTCAGATAAAAAGAGATGCATTTGATTTGATTTTAATTTTTTGAAAAAAATTGACAGAATTTCCATTTTTCTTCCTTCATCCCCTTAGAAGTTCTCTTCTTTATGAAATTCATTATCAAATATCTTCATTTGCAGGACAGCCATTTGACCCTTCATTTCCAATACGACATGCAATTTCTAATGTCATATGTTCTTTGAGTTTTGGCCATCAGTTTGTTCCTGAAGACGAAAACTTCCAGAAGTTAATTGAAGCCCTTGAAATTATTGTGAAAGTCACTGGTAGCTTTTTCCATTTGGTGAGTCATCTTTTCTATTAAAGAGACGAAGGTTCCCAAACAAATATGTTTTTATCAGCATCATGAATGTAAAGTATGGAGGGAGCCTTGGAAATAATCTGTGGTACTATTCTCCCCAAAAGGTATGTGTGCTCTTGAGTCAGTCCTGACTCCTGGCGACAGCCTGGATAAATCTTTGCAGTTTTCTTTTCAAGATTTCAGAAGTGATTTGCCCTTGGCCATTTTTAGGGTCAAGAGAGAGGGACTGACCCAGTGTCGCCAGTTAATTTAGTGCTTGAGTTGAAACTAAAACTCAGAATATCTCAGTTTCTAGGCTGGAGCATTAACCCCTATACCAAAGTGGTTCTGCCCATGAAGGAATCTATCATTTCAGTATTACCAGCATAGCAACAACAACAAAAAAAGCCTTGCAAATTTAGATGCCATTTCTGGAATACTCTGAAAATTTCAATACTTAAATGTTAGTCTTTTGATGCCTCCTATAGTTAGTGTTGAAGTAGAGCTTTAATGCAAATGAAGTGGCCCTATAATTTGTAATCCAAAGATGTATGAAAGAAGGACAGATGAATAAAAATTTGAGAAAAGAAATCTCAGCTGGGAAGAAGAACTGAAATTTTAGCTGAAAAGAAAAAAATATGACATCTCAACACACAGTGAGTCTAAAACAGTGGTCCCCAAACTTTCCGGCTTGACAGCACAGCCTAGGTCAGTGTGTGTGGGTGAGTGGCAGGTAAACGTGCGTACCTTCCACTCACACAAGCTTCTCCTTCATTGGTAGTATTATGATTCCATGCCAGCCTGTGTTCCCAACAGCTGAGTCCGGGGAATCTGAGGAGGAGGAGGAGGAGGAGGAGGAGGAGGAGGAGGAGGAGGAGGAGGAGGCATTTGGAAAGTCATCAGAGTCAGAGGGAGGCTCTGATGAATTACAAGACTCACAATCTGATGGAGAGCCTGGCCCATCCAATCGTGTTCCGGATGAAACTCAGCTGTGTGGGGAGGATGAGTCAGACTTGGAGGATTCACAGCTGATAGACATGATTGATGCTCATAGACGCAGGCAATTATCTAGAGCAGGTCAGCAGCAGTCAATACGACAACTCCAGGGGAGGAGGAGAAGGCATTGAGAAGCCACGCCTTGGGACTGCTTTATAAAAGGGGAAGGTGTGGGCGGTGCTGGTTGCTGAAGGCAACCGTCTGTAAAGAACTTCCAGGGATCATGGTCTGTTTGTTTTACCAGTGAATTTCTTGTTTAACTCCTGCTCTGTTTGTATTTGTAACCAATTATCTCTTGGAAAAGTATTCTGTTATCTTTGTTTTGGAGAAAAACTTATCAGGACTGTTTTGGAAATAAAAAGAGGTTGGTTTTTCCAGCCTACTGTTAAAGAGGGGTTAGTTCTTGTGATGCAACAAGGACGGACGTAGGCTGGGACAGAACAAGTATACATAATAACTACCAGCCATTTTTCCATAAAAGAGCTGATTCGCACCGGATCAGCAGAACTGGTAGTTAACTTTTCCTGAGTTCAGAGAACCGGCTGAATCTAGCACATACATTGGAAAATCCCATTGACCATGAAAATGAAAGTTGGGTTAGGGTTAGGGTTAGATCACTTTGAAGTCATGGATGTAAAAGTGTGTTAGGGCTAGATTCTAAGAAGTTCTCAAAGGAAAGAGAACATAACAACTTTTCGTTCTGACTCTTTTGTGGGCCGCAGTGAAATAAATGGGAAATTCCCATTGAAAATGAAAATTAGGGTAAGGGCTAGGGTTAGGATTAGGGTTAGAGCTAAATCCGTTTGGAGTCAGGGCTGAAAAGGGGTGTTAGGGCTAGATTCTAGGAGGTTTTCAAAGGAAAAGGAACATAACAGCTTTTCATTTGGACTCTTTTGTGGGCAGGAATGAAATACATGGGAAAATACCACTGACCATGAAAATGAAAGTTGGGTAGGGTTAGGGTTAGGGTTAGGGTTAGGGTTAGGGTTAGGGTTAGGGTTAGGGTTAGGGTTAGGGTTAGGGCTAGGGTTAGGGTTAGGGTTCAGGGTTAGATCATTTTGCAGTCATGGATGAAAAAGTGTGTTAGGGCTAGATTTTAGGAAGTTCTCAAAGGAAAAGGAACATAGCAGCTTTTCGTTCTGACTCTTTTGTGGGCCGCAGTGAAATAAATGGGAAAATCCCATTGAGCATGAAAATGAAAGTTGGGTTAGGGTTAGGGCTAGGGTTAGGGTTAGATCACTTTGCAGTCATGGATGAAAAAGGCTGTAGGGAGGTTCTCAAAGGAAAGAGAACATAACAGCTGAAACAGTGAAATACATGGGAAACTGCCATTGAAAATGAAAATTAGGGTTAGGGCTAGAGTTAGGGTTAGGGTTACATCCCTTTGGAGTAAGGCCTTAAAAGGGGTGTTAGGGCTAGATTGTAGGAGGTTCTCAAAGGAAAGGGAACATAACAGTTTTTCATTCTGATTCTTTTGTGGGCCACAGTGAAATACATGTGAAAATCCCATTGACAATGAAAATTAGGGTTAGGGTTAGGGCTACGTTTAGGGTTAGATCCATTTGGAGTCACGGATGAAAAGGGGTATTAGGGCTAGATTCTAGGAGGTTCTGAAAGGAAAGGGAACATAACAGCTTTTCATTGGGACTCTTTTGTGGGCCACAGTGAAATACATGGGAAAATCCCATTGACTATGAAAATGAAAGTTGGGTTAGGGTTAGGGCTAGGTTAGAGTTAGGGTTAGATCATTTTGCAGTCATGGATGAAACAATGTGTTAGGGCTAGATTCTAAGAAGTTCTCAAAGGAAAGAGAACATAACAACTTTTCGTTCAGACTCTTTTGTGGGCCGCAGTGAAATACATTGGAAATTCCCATTAAAATGAAAATTAGGGTTAGGGTTAGGGTTAGCGGTAGGGTTAGGGTTAGGGTTAGCGGTAGGGTTAGGGTTAGGGTTAGATCCATTTGCAGTCAGGGCTGAAAAGGGGTTAGGGTTAGGGTTAGCGGTAGGGTTAGGGTTAGGGTTAGATCCATTTGCAGTCAGGGCTGAAAAGGGGTGTTAGAGCTAGATTCTAGGACGTTCTCAAAGGAAAGAGAACATAACAACTTTTTGGTCAGACTCTTTTGTAGGCCGCAGTGAAATACATGGGAAAATCCCATTGACAGTGAAAAGAAGGGTTAGGGTTAGTGCTAGGGTTAGGGTTAGGGTTAGATACATTTGCAGTCAGGGCTGAAAAGGGGAGTTAAGGCTAGATTCTATGAGGTTCTCAAATGAAAGGGAACATAACAGCTTTTTGTTTGGACTCTTTTGTGGGCCACCCAGGCCTAGAACATCCCATCGGAAGTTCATGGATGCAATTTCCATAAGTCCATTCTAGGCTTCGGAGGCCCAGGCCTGAATCCAATAAGATAACCAGTTGTTCAGGTATTTCAATCCCACCACTGCATATGCTCCTAGCTGTAACGTAGCCTACATACTGGCCTTGTGCTCTTAGCTATAAGATGGCCAAAAGTGTAACTGCCCCTATACCCCCTCCAGGGCCTAAACTGCCTAAAGGTTTATAAGGATATGCTGGTCACCTCTTGAGAGAAGGTGGAGGCTAGAATGGCCTCACTTCCCTTCTCTTTCTTACTGTTATGTGCTCCTAGCCACTTTACTTCGTGACCAGAAGCAAGCTCGCTTGACCAATAACCAGCCAAGACACAGTGAAGGCCTTTTGTTTCATTTATTGCAATAAGCGGGGAGAGAAGCTATCAAAGCTTGGTTCTCTCCAAAGTTTTAACCCAAAATATTTCCTTCTTTATACATCCCTTGTCCCGGCCGCCACATCCCTCCTCTTTCCCCATTGGCTGAGGTACTATGAGCTTACACTCTTTCCAACTGCCTTCTACTATTTCCTGCTATGTACTAAATCATACATCACATGTACATTAATAATATAAAATATTAGACATATTCAATTGTTGGTTTTGAATTCTGGGCCCCTTAGGACAATAGGTTCTTTCCTGTTTTTCAGTTTAGTTAAGCTTCCCTGGCTAGCCATTTCCTCTTACAGATGTTTTTATAGCTTGTCTTCTTCCTTTCCCACTCTAAGACCCAGCTAATTTTTGCCTACATATTTATCTTACATCCTGCCTTTATACTATCCTTTCCTGTTTCCCATCTATTATAGTTTGCTTCTCCACTCAGTAAATTTCCACTGCAGCAAATTCAATTTTAAATTTCTCTTTCAATATTAAAATTTGAAGACATTTCCTTTATTTCTATCACCACCTATGCTTGTAACCTGAAATGGCAAGACAGGAAAGAGGAAGTAAGTAACATTCCCTGAACACTTCCTTCTGAAGGGAACATGCTGCACCTGTTTTGGCCAGGAAGGTCAGGATTGCTAAACTTTACCCATAACTAGCTAAAGAGAAAGAAATTAACTGTCTCCTGCCAAGAAGTAAATGCTCTGGGGATAGAACAACAGCTAACTTTTTTCGAGTCCATAGTAACTTTGACCAGTTGTACTTGTGCTTTTATTTAGTTAGCCAAGAGTTTGAACCTGCTATCTGTCCAATTACACCTGGAGCAGGTGCTCACTTCAACTCTGAAGTAAATCTTGTTTATATATCTTCTCATTTTACACAGGTAGCTCAGGGGATTTGCAGGATTAAAATGCACAAACCCACCAGCACCCAAGGATAAGTAATGACCCCCTCACCTGATACAAATGTCTTTGGAATCAGTCAGGTCTTCAATATCTTGCAAAAAAGCTACCTGGGTTGAGACTGTATGAATTTCTCTGAGTAGGGATGCTCATTTTTGAGCTAAAAGATTATCCTGAGGTGCTAACTCAAACTTACTTGTTGACAAGCTAGGAGAGTGGGAAAATCCAACCCGTGTAGTTGATTTATTATCTAGCCTGGAATGTGAATCCAGTTGAACTAATTTATTAAATCACAGATCAGTTAGCCATAGGTAACCATATTTACAAAGGCTTTTGGAGACAATAAGAGAATTTTATAATAGCTTTATAATAATTTATCTGCCTTTAATATTATTTGTTTCCTACAAGAATTTGGAAACTTTTCTGGAGGACTTTTG
>NW_015388066.1:129373-148533 GCF_001527695.2 Protobothrops mucrosquamatus | reverse complement strand
ATTGCTTCTAAATAAATAAGAACTATATCGTACCTCTGCAACCTTAGACTCTTGTTAGATCTGGATGATTCTTTCTGTAGGGAAATAGAAATTCGTGTTTGTCATCCTGTCATGTTTGCCTTCCACTCCTTTCCCCTTTTTCTAAAGAAATTCCATTAAGAAGGAAAAGAATTAACAGGCACTTTGGTTAATTCATACTTAAATGAATACTCTCCCTGAAATATTTAGTAAAGGACAGATACTTTCACCGCCTTGTCTATCAGTTTGAAACAATATTTTAATGTTTAATGTTTCAATGTTTTCAGACAAAGATTGATTTTTTTTAGAAGCAACATTTATCAATTTGAAGTTACTTTGCACCAGGTCACTTTATTTACATTTACATACCATCAGTCTTGAGTGTACTATTAGCCTGGTCACCACATTGAAGATATACAGTCTTCTTAATATTGGACCACATTCTTAAACCATTAAGGCAGGTTTTTCACCTCTCTATGGATAGTTTAAGGATGGTTCATTTTTCACTCTCTATTATTATATCATCAGTACATAATAGTATCCGTGAGTATTGTAATTGTAGGTTTCTGGTTACAGTGTCTGTATTGGGTATAAAGAACAATGTTGATTGGTTGAACCATAGTGGATGGAAAAGAAACAGATCATATGGTACTTGATAACAATGTGGTACTTGGCATCAAGAGCATGTGAAGTATTAGTGCAGCTTTATACTGCACTGCTGAGACCACACTTGGAATACTACATCCAGTTTTGGTCGCCATGATGCAAAAAGCTCTTGAGACCCTAGAAAAAGTGCATAAAATTGTAACAAAGATGCTTAGGGAACTGGAAGCTAAAACATAAAGAACAGTTGCAGGAACTGGGTATATTTAGTTTAATGAAGAGAAGGACTGGGGTGACATGAGTTTTTTATTATTATTTATTCACTAAATTTTTATGCTGCCCATCTGCCCTACAAGGTGATAGCAGTCTTTCAGTATTTAAGGAGCTGTCACCAAGAAGAGGGGATCAAGAAGCAATGGATAGAAATTTATCAAAGAGAGATACAATCTAAAACTAGGGGAAATTTCCTGACAGTGAGAACAATTAATCAGTGGAGTGGCTTTGCCTTCAGAGGTTATGGATGTTCTATCACTGAAGCTTTTTAAGAAGAGACTGCATAGCTATTTGTTTGGAATGGTATAGAACAGAGGTGTCAAACTGCCGGCCCACGGGCTGGACACATCATACGGAAGCCGTGCCCACCCCATTGCCAGCAATGGCAAAACTGTCCCGATACGTTGCGTGACGTCATGTGATGTCGCGAGTTTGACATGTCTGGTATAGAATCTCCTGCTATTGATCAAATGTTTTTTCAAACTCAAGTGACTGCCATATGTATGGTGGTTTGTTCTCAAGTTGCTTCTCCATAAACAGGCAGATAGCATGTATTATTCAGTTGTACCACAATTCTTCATGATGTTGCATTGATTTGGTGAAAGCTTAATGATGACTCAGAAGAATCTAGCATGCATTCAAAATTCCAATGGTGTTTCATAGTATTCTCAAAAGCTTGCAGTTTGAACAGTCATGTACATCACTTCTGAGCATAACTTTAAATTAGAATGCATGTAGATAATCCTGGTTGTGAATTTTTGTGATTCACTCTAGTAGGTACCCATAATCACTGTTCCACGTGCAAGCATTTACTGAGGTAACCAACCATAAAATAAAAGGAAATGAATTCAAGTTCTTTGAAAGTCAAATCTCTCTTTGATCTTGGCTACTTTAAGTTAATGTTTTAGTGTGAACCTATCACTTTAATTGTGACACTTTAATTGATTTTCCTATATAATCACAGGAGTATATTTATTCTAGTGATTTATGGCACAGAGGGAAAAATAATCACAAAAAACCCTGCATAGAATTATTGCAATTTTCATTTTCCATTTTAAACATCAGAGCAGGAATGACTCTACCTACAATGAAAACAACCTGGCTCAGTGTATTTTTGATTTTTTTTCTGCTGGAGTAGACACAACCTTTGCTACTATGATGTGGGCCCTGCTCCTCTTGACAAATCATCCTGACATCCAAGGTGAGAGAAATCTAGGCTGTGGGAACAAGGGCCAGTTTCAGGTTCAAAAACACAGAGGAATTATTTGAAAATACTCTTCATAATAATTTTCCTGTGTAGATTCTTGACCCTATAAACAGGAGTAAGCAGGTTTAAAGAAAACCAAGAATGCACATTTATAGAATCTTCTTTGAAACCTCAATAAAACATTATGTCAACTCTACAACAAACCTGGCTGCAGCCATCTTGCTAATTCAAGGTTGTCACATGAATGGGAGGGGGAGCAGAGGATTTCTACTAGTCTAAACAATTCTATGTCCCATGGGAACCAAGGTCATTTTTGTTGGTTAGGCTGGGGGTTGAGCATCTTGGTAGAAAGCCCGCCAAAGTATTCTATTGGGAAACATAGTTGATTGCAGAGCACTGGAGTAGGAAGTTTAATTTTGTAATAGTGTAACTCTTTGGAAGAGATTGCAGACTTGGTTTCACTTTTGAGCATGCCGATACTATGTAAGCAATAAACATGTTCTTTGAGGAATCTATCAGCCTCGGAGTTCTGATTTATTTGGTCTCGTCTATCAGAACATTGACAGATTGAGTGATTAAATAAAAGTTGAACATCAGTACAGATCTAAAACATTTAACACACTGCAGAAATCTACCAAGGTTTTCAGATTTGTTACTTGTTTCTGGCCTATATTGTGTATACACAACCAAATTCAGTAAGATAATAAACAGGGGGGGAATCAAAATGGTGGGCATGAGCAGATGCATGATACAAGGCTCCCTGCTATGGAGATAAGGGATGGGAGCATTGTGGGATGTTCCTTGCCACTTGGGGGACCAAATGAACCCTCCCACCTTCTCCTTAACCCTACCTTCTTCCTACCCTGCTACTTCATCTGCTACTTGACTGGAGGTTGGAGGGACCAAGATAGGATGGCTGCAGCAAAAGGGTTGAAGGTGTGGTGAAGATGGGAGACCAAAGAAGGTTGGAGCTTGCACGGAGGATTGGCCAAGGATTGGGAACTAGCCAAGACTTGTGTTTGAGGCCATAGATTGGGTGCAGAAAGAGCAGAGCCAACCTAGTGTCGTCATCATCAGTGTTGAGGGATGTGGCCAGGATGATAATGTCAAGAAGTGGAGAGCTGGCCAGTGTGAATTGGAAGGAGTTGCAGGTCTGGAGACTGTGGTAGAGAATGTGCTGAAGGCAGATGGCTGGCTGAGGGGTAGTGATGAATGGTCTTGGAGTTGAATCTGGAGCCAGCTTGGAAGCTCAACAAGCTTCTTGGGGCTGGAAACAAGAACTGGCCCAGAGCTCAGATGCCTTGGCCATAAAATGTGTGGTCTGGATCAGAGACCGAAGAACGGATGCATTGAATTCTGGAGACTGACTAGACTGAAGAAGATTCAGTGGAATATTTGAACTGAAGCAGCAATTTGCATCAATATTCTGAATCTTTTTGGACTGGATCTATTCAGAGCCCAGGAAGCACATTTTTAATCTGCTCTCCTTTGTGACATCCAAAAGGAGGATGAGATTACCTTTAATGCCCTAAAGCTTGTCCTGCATCCTAAAGTTCCACTAAGGATTACAATTCAGAAATAAATAAATGAAACACAATATTGAAAATGAAGATTCCTTTTCCATCATTTTTTTTCTAGAAAAAGTCCAGAAGGAGATTGAAGATGTGTTTAGCATCTCAGGGTCAATTTCCTATCAGGATCGGAAGAAACTGCCCTACACCAATGCTGTGATTCATGAAATGCAGCGTATCAAATATGCCTTGCTAATTGGGGCTCCCAGGAAAAGTACAAAGGATGTGAAGATGAGGGGTTACCACATTCCAAAGGTGAGAAACATGGTCAGGCTACATTCCACTGATCCAACATGAAAGGAAAAGCAGAATATAGATTTGGACAGAAACTCTCTATTCAGGAACTGCCAATGTAGTCAATCGAAAGGGCAAGAATAGCAAGCTTTTGTGGGGTAATAACTGTGGGTTAAAATCTAAGCACCTCTCAATTTTAAAGAAAGAACCTTAAATGTTTTATATTTATCCTAGAAAGGTGATAAGAGATTAAGGGCTGAATTTAAGTTCATAATTGAAGTCTTGCCTGGCCATATTTCTTTATCTCCTTCTTGGGGCAACTTGGAGTGATTAAGAAATATGCATCCAGCTCTCTGTTTTAAGGGAGAAAGGAAGCTAATCTGTTGAGCAGCTACTGCTCTCACAAACATGCTCTGGAAATGAACAAATAGGGATCCACTAAGGCAAGCTAAAACCAAATATTTCATGAATATTGTTTGAACTTTTCTGCCTATTTCCCTTATGAAACTGGTCTCTTTAATTATCTCTCTCTCCTTTTTTACAGGAAACCTTTATTATCCCAGATGTGCGCTCTGTTCTTCTTGATCCTGAACAATGGGAGAAACCTGAAGAATTCAACCCAAATCACTTTTTAGATAAGGATGGGAAATTCATTGAACGAGAAGAGTTTCTGCCATTTGGAATAGGTACATCCAAGAGCCCAAAGCAGCTTATAACTTTTAGGAAAGCTAGGGCAGAGTAAGCCAAGACTGGCAACTAATGCTAAAATTAACCCCCCCCCCCAAAAAAACCCCCCAAAAACCCCAAACACCTTTTCCAATGTTTAAGGAAGAAGAAGGAAGTCAAGAAAATGATAGATCCACTACAGGGAGCAGATGGCAATAAGGTAACAAGTCACAGGGAGAGAGCAGAACAGCTTAATTTCTTCTGTGCATCTGTTTTTATGCAAAAGGAAGAAATAGCACAACCTATCAAAAGCAGCTCTGAGAGAGATAGATAGAACCAATAGACAAATCAAAATAGGCAAGGAAATGGTAAGAAAATACCAATCCACCCTAAATGAGTATCAATCACCTGGACCAGATGGTTTGCATCCCAGAGTTCTGAAGGAGTTGGTAGATGTAATCACCAAGCCATTGAATGTAATATTTCAAAGCTCATATACCATAGGGGAACTATCAAATGATTGGAAAAGAACTGATGTGGTACCAAACTGCAGAAAGGGAAAAAATGGATCCAGGAAATAATAGACCCATCAATACCTGGGAAAATCCTGGAAAAGATAATGAAGTGGAGGGTAGGTGACCACCTAGAAATGAAGGTGATTACTAACAACAACAACAACAACCAATTAACAACCAAGAGCAAAGCCCTTACTATCTACACTTAGCCCACTTTAATGAAGCCCCTCTGGAACTGAACAATTGCTTTCAATAGCCACAATAGCCACTCCCTGGGAAAAAAATATGCAGACACATATGAAAGAGCATTTATCAGTAGTTTCTTAAAAAGAGGCACAATCCAGCATTCCTGTGACAGGGAGAAAAGTATCCCAGACTTCCCTAAGGAAAAAAAAAGATGAATATTGGTGAAAGGAGAGTCAATCCTTAGGGGAACAGAAACTATAATCTGCAGACATGGCAGTCAATTTAGGGAGGTATATTGTCTCTCTGGAGCAAAAATCAAAGATGTAACTAAGTACCTTACTAAAATAATCAATCCCAGGGATTACTACCCCTTTCTTCTCCTACACTTGGGGACCAATGACATAACAATGAATCTGAAAACAATAGCAAGAGATTACGAATAGGTAGGGAAGAAAGTTAAAGTTAAGAGCACAAGTGGCATTTTAATCTGTACTTCCAAAAAAAGGCCAACATCCAATGAGGAAGCAAAGGATTTTAGAAATGAACCACTGGCTTAAAAACTGGCTTCCCAGACCATGGTCTGCATTACCTACATGAAGGGCTACTGGCAAGGGATGGACTACACCTCACAAAAACTGGAAAGAATATATTTGGAAAATGACTGTCTCATCAAAAGGGCATTAAACTAAAATTGAGGGGGGAGGGGTGCCTAATTCCACGCAAAAAAATGATGGGGGAGGGGAATCTAATTCCAAGCAAAAACCACTAAATAACCAAATCACATGAGGTATAGAGTAAAGAAAAAGAAGAAATAAAAAAAGAAAAACATAATGAAGTAGAGACTGATGGAAATCCTAGTTACAAAGTAGGAGATGTAAGAAACATACCAAAGACCCAAAAAAGTCTTAAATGCCTGAACACTAATGCTCAAAGTTTAGGGAACAAACAGGGTGAATTTGAAGTATTAGTACATGAAGGCAGATAGGATATAGTTGCATTACTGAAACTTTGTGGGATGAAACTCATGACTGGAATATGCTGATGGAAAGATACAAACTAGTCAAAAGAAACAAACCTAACAAAAGAGGAGGTGGAGTTGCATTTTATATATAAATGATCACTACATCTCTACAGAAATATCCAAAATCAAGGATGAAAACCTTCTAGAATCCATATAGATCAATGTAAAAAAAACCCTGACATTATAGGAGTATACTGCAGGCCACCCAACCAGGTAGAAGAAATTGATAACCTTTTTGTTAATGAATTAACAAATGTATGTAGGAAATATACCACAGTAGTAATGGGAGACTTTAACCACCCTAATATCAACTGGGAGAACAAACTTTGCAGCAAGTGGGAGAACAAACAGATTCCTAACCATCATCTGACAATGTTGTCATTCAAAAAGTAGAGGAAAAGCTATACTGGACCTAATTCTAACTAATAGAGAAGTGATAGAGGGAGTTAGAGTTGCAGAACCTTGAGTAAGAATGACCATGTCATTTTGGACTTCAATATAATGCAAACACAAGCAATAGAATATAATCCAACTAGTGACTTAAACTTTAAAAGAAGTGATTTCAAGAAACTCAAAGAGAACCTAAGAAAAATTCCATAGATAAAAATCCTAAAGGGGAAAACAACTCAAGAAACATAGGAAAAATATGATCATAAAAACCCAGTACAACACAATACCGCTGAAAAAGAAAAACAAGAAATCCAAGAAGAAACCAGCCTGGTTTCACAAAGATCTCTCTGATAAACTGAAAGACAAAAAGGATAAGTACAAAAAAATGGAATGAGAGACACATAAGTAAGGCAGAATATCAGCAGATAGCCTGTATCTGCAAAGATGAAGCCAGGAAAGCAAAGGCGCAGAACAAGTAAAGACTTGCAACAAAAGTCAAAGATAATAAATGATAATAAACAGTCTGTCCACTAAAGAGAGAAAGGAAGTAACAAGCAGTAGAGAGAAAGTAGAGCTGCTTAGCTCGTTTTTTTGAATCAGACTTCATGCAAAAAGAAATTATAATCCAACCTACCCAAAACATATATTTCTAGACAGACTAGAAATAAAAATTAAAATATGCAAGAAAATGGTAAGAGTACACCTGTCTGATCTTGACTAATATAAATCACTGGGACCTGATGGATTACATCCCAGTTCTGAAGGAGCTGGAAGATATTATCTTAGAACCATTGTACTATCTATATCTTTCAAAAGTCCTGGAGCACTAGGGGTGATGTAATAGCAATATTCCAGTATTTGAGGGGTTGCCACAAAGAAGAGGGGGTCAATTTATTTTCCAAAGCATCAAAAGGCAAGACAAGAAACAATGGATGGAAACTACTCAAGGAGAGAAGCAACCTGGAATTAAGGAGAAACTTTCTAACAGTGAGGACAATTAACCAGTGCAGTTGTTGGTGATTCATTGTTGGAGATTTTTAAGAAAACACTGAACAGCTAGCTGTCTGAAATGATATAGGGTCTCCTGCTTGAGCAAGGGTTGGACTAGAAGACCTCCAAGGTTCCCTCCAGCTCTATTCTGATTGATAGATTGATTGACTATAAGCCATTGTGTGGTTATTAAGAACAGATTGTGTCAGGCAAGCCTTATTGTCTTCTTTAATAAAGTTATTAAATTAATGGACCAGTAAATGTAGTATGCTTGGACTTCAGGAAGGCATTTGAAAAAGTAGACTATAGTCTACTATAGTCTACTTTTTGATAAGATAGAAAAATATAGGACAGACCATGCAATTGACTGACCAACAACACCCAATGGGTAGTGCTTAATCATGAGAAGAGTACTGCCCATCTCTGGAAAAAACATACCATATCAGGTTTTTTCCCCATGAGTGTATAGTGTAGCTTTAGTAATGGTCTACCATTTTGTATAAGTTGTATTAAATTCATCCCTGAAGGCCTGTTCACAAACAGAGGAACGCTGGGAAAATACCTCTGGGAATTAAATCTGCTGTAAGCAGAATAACAGAATAACAGAATTGGAAGGGGCCTTGGAAGCTGCTGGGATTCAATTTGGAAATATATTTGCACTGTTACCATTTTGTTTCCAAATTTTGTTGCTGATAGGGTATACTCTGAAGAACAGATGATTATCTACTTTATGCATGCCTTGTTTTATCTACAGGTCAACGTTCATGTGTGGGAGAACAGCTGGCAAGAATTGAGACCTTCATCTTTCTAACCAGCCTGTTGCAGGTCTTTAGACTCCAATTGCCTGAAGGAGTGAAACAAATCAATCAGTCCCCTATTGTCAAGCTGACAGTGCATCCACAGCCTTATAAACTGTGTGCTGTTCCCACACAGGCTTAAATATATAAAACTCCATAAAAAGCACAAAACTAATTACAGAATAGTTATTCAATATGGTAAATGCAAATGTTTACTTTGTGCCTATTCACTTAATATAATGTTTTGCTTCCTTTTATTCTGCATTGAAACTTCTTCAACCTATTGCTGCATTCATACAATGTACCGAATCAGGTCAATGAAAGACTAGTTAGGTCGTGTATGAAAAAAAAATGGCTAAGTAAGGCTGTTATGTTTTCCCTTTGTTTTCTTTGGGTGCCAATAAAACATATCACTTTCCATTTAGTCTTTGTATCATTTTTTTTCAATTTTAATGAATTTGTCCTATGGGCTTCAAGTTAACCAGCCAAAGCAAATTTCATAGATGCAAAATGTCACTGACATTTGAAGGGATGAAATCCTTAGGGTACCGTCGGCCAGCCAATGCCAGCTGGCAACCCCCAGGGGGAGAGTCTTCTCTGTGGCAGCTCCTGCCCTCTGGAATGACCTGCCCCCCGACCTACGTACAATTGCGGACCTGCGCCTCTTCCGCCGAGCCCTGAAAACTCATCTGTTCCATGCGGCCAGCCTGGCGTAGTTTTGATTGGGTTTTGTTAGGGGTTTTATATTTTAGAACAGGCTTTTATGTAATATTTACTGTGATTTTTATTATTGCCTGTTCACCGCCCTGAGTCCCGTAAGGGAGATAGGGCGGTATATAAATTTAAATAATAAAAATAATAATAAATAATAAATGATGCTGTCAGATTTAATAGAACATGAAAAGGTGTGCCAACCAGTGCATTTTTCATCCTACCCTTAGACCTGAACCTAGACTTGATCCAAATATAGGCTTTATCTAAAGTCTCCTGTTGTTACTACCTAATCATTTTCTCTACAACCTTTCCCAAAGAAGACATTTTTTGCCAGTAGTGCTCCAGCTGTCTTTTCTGGCAATTCCTTCCCCAGAATTGTTTGATTATTCAAAATCTTCCTCTAAATCAGTGCAAAGAAAGCGCCCCCTTGGGGTTAATCCTGACCAGTGTCTTTGTTTCCCTTGCACCCAGAAGATTGGGTAGATACCCAATGCAAGGGGCTGCCAGGCTTCTGGGACATTCCTCAAATAGCTACAGAAACCAGATGATACCATCTAAAAAGAATGGTGGGTGGTAGCAGAAAATTCCTGGTACAAGGAAAGTGATCTCATCATGACTGATGTGAATGTCTTTGATCTTCAGATCCCATACTAGCTGAGAAAAAAACAGACCAAGTGTATGTTTGTCTCAGTGTGAGTTAGCATCATGATAACCTTTTGATTTTGTCTTTGTGGCCGTTGATTTCTGAGTCACTCAGACCCTGTCCTGATGGCCTAGAGCAGTGATGGCGAACCTTTTAGAGACTGAGTGCCCAAACTGCAACCCAAAACCCACTTATGCATCGTCGAGTGCTGGGTGGGTGTGCCCATTGGCTGAGTGTGGCCCATTGGGTGGGTGTGGCCAATTGGGTGGGCGTGGCTGCGGGGGTAACGACAGACTGAGTGGGACTAAAAAGTTCAATCAATCAATTCCAACTTTGCAAGATCTTTTTTTTTCCCTGTGAGAAGTTGAAATTGACTGATTGAAACTTTTTTTTTTTTGCACACGTCGGCAGAGGCCTTAAAGCGAAAAAGTTTTATAAAACCCAGCTGAAGGCCTAGGACTGGGGCAACACCGTGCGTGCCCATAGGGCTCTGAGTGTCGCCTCTGGCACCCATGCCATAGGTTTGCCACCACTGGCCTAGAGATTGATATTTTTGAATATAAGAAGCCTGGATGAATTTACCAACATCAGGGCAATGAGGTCAAAGCCTTGGCAGTGACAAAGGCAGTACAGCAGCAGTACTCATAGCTTATACTTGATTCCTTATGTAGGGCCCCACATACAGCTACCTAAGGAACAAACCATCTTGATACCACCATGTTCTCTCAGAGGATCATTTCCATCTCTCTTCCTCTGACTTGGAGTCATGGCTAGTATAAGAGGTGAACTCCTCAGGCAATGGCATACCTGATTTTCATGAATGTTCCAAATTATTTTGGGACAATTAAGAATTTATGTTTGTAAGCATCACCCCAGGGTACTTAACAGTTTTCTCACCTTAAAATTTGATTTCTTCATCAGAAGTTCTTGAATATTTTGATTTTTAACTATCTTTTTTTTTTTGTTTATTTATTTTGAAACTGGCTAAACCTCCAAAGTCATTTAGCGTCTTCATCAAATATTCCATACTGCTTTTGGCATCTTGTAGAGAAATGCCTAAATCATCAGCAGAAGGCCTCACTTTTTACACAGTTTTATACTTGGAATGCTTTCTAAGTCAGAAGGAACTTCCCTGAGAAAAGGGAAGCTCTGGAAATCAATCCTTTTGCTCCCCTGGATGGCTGGATGCTCTCAGTCCTTCTTGAAGAAGAAGTAATCCGGTGAATTTCTGGCTGGGGGCAGGGCAACCAAGAAGCAAGTTCTTGAAAAATGAGAATATACCATCAGAGGAAGAAGTGATAAAGAAAATCCTGGACTGTGCTGAGATGGACAAATTAACAAAAGAGATAAAAGAAAAGGAAGACACAGAATACTATTTAATATGGAACAAGTGGTATGAATGGCTGGAGAGTAGAAATAAGAGAGAATAAATGTGGAAAGGTTAAAAGTGGAAAGTGTGTGTATAATAATGTATGAAGGAAGAAAAATGCAAATAAGAAATAATGGGGCAACAAGGACAAATACTCCAAAGAAGAATAAGGGGGGGAAATGTAAATAATAGAAGATTACTGTTACGAAATTGCTGTTAAAATATATACTGTGTATATATGTGTGTTATGTTATGTTTTGTTTTGTTGGTTTAAATAATAAAAATTTATAAAAAAAAAAAAGAAGCAAGTTCACTGTGGAAGAATCAGCCATTTAAAATGGACAATAAAATTTGCCACCACTTCTTAGTCACTAGCTTTTTACATATTTGCCTTTCTTTTTAAAAGAGGCTTCCTCTGGCTGTAGCCTGCTTTTTCCTTTTTGTTGAAACATCTTCATAAACTCTGTGAGTTTATGATGGCGAGGAGGAAAGGAGTTGGTGTCTCTGAGCCAAAATAAAGAAGCTGGAAATCACTGTGGTAACTACACTTTTGAAATTTTTGGATTTAAATTTTCTGGAGGATTTTATATCTTTAATTGACTCTGCTGTACTTTTTTATTTTCAAAACAAAGACTGCCTAAATGATGTTTTGATCTTGCTGTGAGGGGGAGAAACAGTTCTGATTTTACTTGTTTCTGATTGGACCAGCTGTGTGGGCTGTTAAACAAAGAGGCACAGACTAAGTTCTTTTTTTGTAGCTTATATTACAGTTGTATGGTTTGACCATATGAGGGAGCCAAAAGACTGTAGTATTGATAATCCTTTTTTCATTCTCCAGTAGCATCATTTAACCCATTGGATTTAATGTTATAAATCTACAAGTCTAAAACTCTTAACTTTAAAATCTCAGTTTTAGCTACACTTTGACAGGATGGTATGCATAAGAGGATGGAGAAAATGGAAAGAACATCAGGAGATACAGAATCTTTAAGGCCCTTTTTGGACTAATATACAGCTAAAATACATGAACTAATTCAGGCAATGAGAACAAAGCTTGAATCCAAACTTGATGCACTTTCAAAGGAACTCTATGAGGAGATACAACATTTGATTGGAGATATCAGAAAGGTTAAGGATAGAGTGGATCTTATGAAGCACAAATTGGAGAAGAAAGAGGTTTTGTATGAAGCTGATTTGGATGAAAATGCTCTTTTGGAATCTCACCTTAAAGAACTTCAATTAAGATTGTGAGCAATTCCTGAACTGTCTGGATAGATAGATGATAGAAAGGAAGAAAGAAAGAAAGAGAGAGAGAGAGAGAGAGAGAGAGAGAGAGAGAGAGAGAGAGAGAGAGAGAGAGTAATTTTTTTTACTGTGGGCACATTGGCACACATTAAAAATGAAATTTTGTTGCTTGCTCTCAAAAATGTACACGTACATTACACACACTTAAACATGCTATATACAACATATGTATGAACATACATCCTTACATATAAATAACATATACATATTAATACTGTCCATTTTGTATACATAGTGGAAAGAGGAAGCTTTAGAATTCACAAGGTTAATACTGTATGGAACAAAAAAATACTGTATGAAACAAAAGGATATTACATTAAGGATCATTAAAACTTTGGCTTTTAAAAAAGATCCTCGACTTGGAAATAGACAAAGTATATAGAGTAAACTCCAGATTTGCTACTATGAGAAAATTACCAAGGAATATCTTAGTTCGTTTTGTAGGAGACCATGTTTTGGATTGCCACTTTAAATCCAAACTAAGAATGGAAAACATGGATATAATTATTTGAAGGAAATTCTGGTTAGAATTCTGGGAAAAAGGAAAGCCTATTCTTTCCTTACTGATACTTTGAAGGAGAGAAAAATTCCCTTTCGCTGGGATAAACCTGAAGGAGTGATACTCACTTATCAAGAGCAAGTATTCAGACTGAATTCCATAGAAAAAGCCAAGGATTTTTTGATCAGACATAAACTAATTTCAGATCCAGCTGAAGAAATAGACACAGATAAGAAATCAGAGGTAGAAGAACCTCAAAACGTTGACAACAAAGAAGAAGATGTGGCTGAAATATCCGTACAGGATCTTGCCATTTTTTTTAAAGATGGAGAGTAAGTCTATTACATGGAATATTAATGGGGCAAATGTCCCATCTAAGCATAAAAACCCTACTTCATTATCTGGGGAAACTAAATGTTGATATAACTTGCCTTCAAGAAACATGTATCAAGAAATAAGATAAGAAATAATAAATAAATGATTAGGGAAGGAATTTATATTTGTTGGTTTAAAAAAGATCAGTGGAGTTGTTTTATATATAAAACCCCAATTTAAACCTAAGTTATTTTTATTAAATGAACATGGTAGATTTGTAGTAGTGGAAATTGAACTTAACAGAACAAAAACAATAGTAGTTGGACTTTATGTGCCAAATGATGATAAAAGTACATTTTTTGAATATTTTATGGATCAAAAATGAAAATTGGATTATGCTGGGGGATTGCAATGGAGTGACTTCCCCAGTTTTGGATAGAATATCTATCAAAGGGATTAAATCCTCCCAGGGTAAATTACCAAATTACTTTTTTTGAGATGATGGACAACTTAGCATAAATAGATTCATGGAGGCAAAGAAATGGCTCTGCTAGAGAATATACCTTTTTTTTCAGAAAGACATAAATCCTTTTCAAGGATTGATATTGAAGGAAATAAAAGTTATTCTTTTATAAAATATAAGAATAAAGTTCTAATGTAATGATTGAAGGAAATAAAAGTTATTCTTTTAATAATTGTAGAAATATAATTGTAGAAATGTAATGCCAATATATGAGACTGTCTATTTAACACAAATGTAACACTGTAACGCAAATGTAGCAATGCACTGCCAAGTGTGTGAGAAGGTTTGTTCAATGTTTATTGCCTAAAATCCTCCAGACACAGGAACTTACACTTTGAGTAGAAATCCTACTATCAAAGAGGGGGATTTTGACTCTAGGTGAAAATTACAAATAAACAAGGTAACAGCAGATGGGTGGAAGAGGTCAGGATGACTTTAAGTACAACTTCAAAGTACATCTATAAAGATGAAAGAGCTTCTTAGATGTGACATTCATTGTAGAGGTATAAAATGCAGAGCTTGAAACCAGGCCAGTGCTCCCTTGGAAAACATTCCAATGGGAAAATTTCATGAGGCCGCGTTTGCAAACGCTCTTGTTCTTTTCTTTTCTTTTTATTCTTTCTATGTTATTCTCCAATAAAACTTTGTTTTGTTAACCAGACTTGTCTTCGTATTGTGAGTATCAAAATTTAGGGTTTTTACATCTCACAATATGATATGGACTTTTAAAAACCTTGCAAATAAAATTCTAAAAGTTGACATTTTACCTAAATCTTTTTCTAATCACAACCCAGTTCTTTTGGAATTCAAAAAAAAGGGTTTGAGTTATAGATGGAGTTAAATGAATCTATTTTACAAAATGACATAATTACAAAGGACTGTAAAAAGAAATTAAATGAATATTTTGATAATAAAGGGACAAATCTAATGACTATTTGGGATGCTAGTAAAGCACTTATAAGGGGTTATTTTATACAATATAATCACCTAGAGAAGAAAAAATCACAGGAAATGATGCAAAAGATATTGGATGAAATTAGACAGAAAGAAATTGAATTCAAGACACCTATGGGCTCTAAAATTTTATATCAAATTAAACTGTTATCGCAACAATTGTCTATGTTAACAGTTCAAGAAATAGAAACAAAACTGAATTATATGAGGCAAAGATATTTTCAGTTTGCAAATAAACCAGGAAGATGACTGGCATATAAACTAAGAAAGAAAGAAAGAATGAATATAAATATAAAAGTATAATACAGAAGATTCTTAAAATAAATATAAATATAAAATCCAAATTATTTTGGATTGAATGGAAAAAGACTCTCATCTCCATGGATGAGAATCCTCAAGGGAAAAACAACTCAAGAAGCTTGGGAAATTTTGAAAAATGAGATAATAAAAGCCCAGTCTAGCACAATACCAACAAAGAGGGAAAATAACAGCTCTCAAAAGAAACCAGAATGACTGCATAAAGAACTCTCTGACAAATTGAAAGATAAAAAGGACAAGTATAGAAAGTGGAAAGAGGGGCACATAACTAAGTCAGAATATCAGCAAATAGCCCGAGCCTCCAAAGATGAAGTGAGGAAAGCCAAGGCTCAAAATGAACTAAGGCTTGCGACCAAAGTCAAAAGTAACAAAAAAAAAAAAAGCTTCTTTCAACATGTAAAAAACAAGAAAAAAGTGAAGGAAATGATTGGTCCATTAGTGTGTGAAAGTGGCAAGAAGGTGACAAGCAACAGGGAGAAAGCAGAACTATTTAACTCGTTTTTTGCATCTGACTTTACACAAAGGGAAAAAACAGACCAACCTATCAAAAATAGTGCCATAAAAAACAGAATAGAAACACAAGTTAAGATAGGCAAGAAAATGGTTTTTCAAAGATCCTGGAGCACAGGGGAACTACCAGAGGACTGGAAAAGAGCTGATGTAGTTCCCATCTACAAAAAAGGGGGAAAAATGGATCCAGGAAATTACAGACCTATCAGCCTGACCTCAATACCTGGGAAGATCCTGGAAAAGATAATCAAACAACGAATCAGCGAACACCTAGAGGCAAACAAAGTCATTACTAAAAGCCAACATGGGTTTGTCAAAAATAAATCATGCCAAATAAATCTTATTACATTCTTTGACCAAGTGACAAAATTAGTGGATCAGAGGAATGCTGTGGACATAATTTACTTGGACTTCAGTAAGGCATTTGATAAAGTAGATCACAACCTGCTACTTGACAAGATAGAAAAATGTGGGGTAGACAGCATCACCACCAGATGGATCCATAGCTGGATGACCAGCCGTACTCAGTGTGTGGTCTCAAGGGAACCGCATTTACATGGAGGAAAGTGTGTAGTGGGGTGCCCCAGGGCTCTGTTCTGGGCCTAGTGCTCTTCAACATCTTCATCAACAATTTGGATGAGGGGATAGATGGGGAACTCATCAAATTTGCAGACGACACCAAGCTGGCAGGAATAGCCAACACTCCAGAAGACAGGCTTAAGATACAAAAGGATCTGGACAGACTTGAACACTGGGCACTATCTAACAAAATGAAATTCAATGGTGAAAAAAGTAAGGTTCTACATTTAGGCAAGAAAAACCGAATGCACAGCTATAGTATAGGGGGTACCTTGTTCAATAGTAGTAACTGTGAGAGGGACCTCGGAGTCCTAGTGGACAATCATTTAAATATGAGCCAGCAGTGTGCTGCAGCTACCAAAAAAGCCAACACAGTGCTAGGCTGCATTAACAGAGGGATAGAATCAAGATGACGTGAAGTGTTAATACCACTTTACAATGCCTTGGTAAGGCCACACTTGGAATACTGTATCCAGTTTTGGTCACCAAGATGTAAAAAAATATGTTGAGACTCTAGAAAGAGTACAGAGAAGAGCAACAAAGATGATTAGGGGACTGGAGGCTAAAACATATAAAGAACGGTTGCTGGAATTGGGTATGTCTAGTTTAACGAAGAGAAGGACGAGGGGGGACATGATAGCAGTGTTCCAATATCTCAGGGGCTGCCACAAAGAAGAGGGAGTCAAGCTATTTTCCAAGGCACCTGAAGGCAGGACAAGAAGCAACGGGTGGAAACTGATCAAGGAGAGAAGCAACCTAGAACTAAGGAGAAACTTCCCGACAGTTAGAACAATTAACCAGTGGAACAACCTGCCTCCAGAAGCTTTTTGCTGGATTATTATTGTTTTAGAGTTACTGGACTGTAGGTGAACAAAATATCTGTTTTTGCTTTTTTTTTGTGTGGCAGTTTCAAAAAAGAAGAACTTTATGGGACATTGTATTACATAAATTAAATTTGAGAAGAAGGGTAGTGAAAGTAAAATGGCTTCAAAGCAGGGGGGAAATTTTCCTCCTCCTCAGAAAGGCTTGAGCTCTTCTTCTCCAGCTGTACAGATATCACAGCAAACAAAACCTACTCCTCCACCCTCTCCTCCATTGCCAGCTTTAACACTGAAAGATTTACAAGATGCTTTAAAAGACACTGTTAAACAGTTTGAAAAGAAACTTGAGGAGAAACTTGAGGAAAAACTTGAANCCGTGCTGTAACCCGGCCTGAAGCCCGACTGGAGGGGGTCCAGATAGACTGTTTCCTCCAGGTGCCGAGGAAACTGCTGTGCAACCACACTCTCAACAACCTTCGCCACAAAGCGGAGGTTGGAGACTGGGCGATAGTTAGCCAATACATCTGGGTTCAAGGAAGGCTTCTTAAGAAGGGGCCTCACCACCGCCTCTTTGACCAAGTGACAAAATTAGTGGATCAGAGGAATGCTGTGGACATAATTTACTTGGACTTCAGTAAGGCATTTGATAAAGTAGATCACAACCTGCTACTTGACAAGATAGAAAAATGTGGGGTAGACAGCATCACCACCAGATGGATCCATAGCTGGATGACCAGCCGTACTCAGTGTGTGGTCTCAAGGGAACCGCATTTACATGGAGGAAAGTGTGTAGTGGGGTGCCCCAGGGCTCTGTTCTGGGCCTAGTGCTCTTCAACATCTTCATCAACAATTTGGATGTGGGGATAGATGGGGAACTCATCAAATTTGCAGACGACACCAAGCTGGCAGGAATAGCCAACACTCCAGAAGACAGGCTTAAGATACAAAAGGATCTGGACAGACTTGAACACTGGGCACTATCTAACAAAATGAAATTCAATGGTGAAAAAAGTAAGGTTCTACATTTAGGCAAGAAAAACCGAATGCACAGCTATAGTATAGGGGGTACCTTGTTCAATAGAAGTAACTGTGAGAGGGACCTCGGACTCCTAGTGGACAATCATTTAAATATGAGCCAGCAGTGTGCTGCAGCTGCCAAAAAAGCCAACACAGTGCTAGGCTGCATTAACAGAGGGATAGAATCAAGATGACGTGAAGTGTTAATACCACTTTACAATGCCTTGGTAAGGCCACACTTGGAATACTGTATCCAGTTTTGGTCACCAAGATGTAAAAAAATATGTTGAGACTCTAGAAAGAGTACAGAGAAGAGCAACAAAGATGATTAGGGGACTGGAGGCTAAAACATATAAAGAACGGTTGCTGGAATTGGGTATGTCTAGTTTAACGAAGAGAAGGACGAGGGGGGACATGATAGCAGTGTTCCAATATCTCAGGGGCTGCCACAAAGAAGAGGGAGTCAAGCTATTTTCCAAGGCACCTGAAGGCAGGACAAGAAGCAATGGGTGGAAACTGATCAAGGAGAGAAGCAACCTAGAACTAAGGAGAAACTTCCCGACAGTTAGAACAATTAACCAGTGGAACAACCTGCCTCCAGAAGCTTTTTGCTGGATTATTATTGTTTTAGAGTTACTGGACTGTAGGTGAACAAAATATCTGTTTTTGGTTTTTTTTTTTTGTGGCAGTTTCAAAAAAGAAGAACTTTATGGGACATTGTATTACATAAATTAAATTTGAGAAGAAGGGTAGTGAAAGTAAAATGGCTTCAAAGCAGGGGGGAAATTTTCCTCCTCCTCAGAAAGGCTTGAGCTCTTCTTCTCCAGCTGTACAGATATCACAGCAAACAAAACCTACTCCTCCACCCTCTCCTCCATTGCCAGCTTTAACACTGAAAGATTTACAAGATGCTTTAAAAGACTCTGTTAAACAGTTTGAAAAGAAACTTGAGGAGAAACTTGAGGAAAAACTTGAAGAAAAAAATGCTGAGATGAGAGATGATATAGTGTTTGCATTGCAAGCTTTGGCTGATAATGTAGATCGTGTTGCAGTGAGGGTGGAAGAGGCGGAGGAGCATATTGAAGTTTTAGAAATTAGAATGGGCAAAGTGGAAGAAAGCAC
>NW_015388066.1:123688-125763 GCF_001527695.2 Protobothrops mucrosquamatus | reverse complement strand
CAGTGAGAACAATTAACCATTGGAACAACCTGCCTCCAGAAGTAGTGAATGCTGCAACACTGGAAGTTTTTAAGAAGAGACTGGACAGCCATTTGTCCGAAATGGTATAGGATTTCCTGCTTGAGCAGGGGGTTGGACTAGATGACCTCCAAGGTCCCTCTCAACTTTATTACTATTATTATTATTATTATTATTATTACTACTACTACTACTACTACTACTACTACTACTACTACTACTACTACTACTATTAACAAGAAAACGTAAAGAGTCCTTTTAACTCTCAGCTTTCCTGCAAACTGCTAACTGCAAACTGCAGACTGCAAGAAGAGATCAGGAATGTAGTCTATGGTCGTGAATCAGGAAACAAACTGGTCTGGAATACAAAGTGTCCAGGTTACAAGAGCACAAGTCAGAACAATCTTAAGATCCCACATTTGTTCCCGGCAGATGCCCCACCCCACAGCATCTCCTTCGATCCTAATCCCCAGGTGTGCCTTGTGGAGTGGGGCAGGACGCTCTCCTCCTGAGCAAGTGAGCCTGCCTCAGTTGTTCTCTCCTCCTCTCTTCTCTCCTTGCTCTAGGATCAGGTGGGGAGGGGCCTTGCTCCTCACCTGAAATCTGCCTTCCCTGTCCCAAACCTGAAGGGCCCTGGCCTGCCTCAGCCTGCTCCTCCCTACAGTCCTCCGAAGCCACAGACACCCCCTCCTGGGCCTCAACAGGGAATTCCATGTCTTCCTCTGAGTCAGGCGCCGATGGAGACATGACACTCTGTTATTTGCATAGCATGTGAACACACCAGAACCAATTAGATGGCGCATTCAAAAACATTTTTCTAGTCTCTTCCCAAACATATATATATAAAAGAGGAAGGAAAGCAAAGAGCCATCAAATAAAAGGAGACAACCACCTCCAGATCAACTAGAAAGTCTCAAAGATCAAGATCCAGCAGGAGAATGATGCCGATAGGGATATTTTTGTTTGTTTTGCTGATTGTGTTCTTCTTCAAACAACTCTGGTCCCGAAGACATTTGCCTCCCGGTCCTTTGCCTCTACCTCTCATTGGGACCTTGTGGGCTTATGGGTTTTGGCTTCGTGAAGATTATTTCCTTAAGGTATTTCATTCTAAATATGTAATATGCAAAATAATTCTCAATGGTTATCTTTGTACCATAACTATAAACAAATGTATTAACCTAGTAAAATATTCCTGCATGATAAGGATTTTAATCAATCACATTCCTCATCACGGCAGAATTTTCAAACCAAGACCTTTTCTTCAACATTTCACAGAGCAGGATGTGAAATAATGGGGTTGAATTTTTAGAAGGCAAATTCTAGTTCAATCTTACAAAAAAACACCACCCTTTAATAATGCAATGAATTCACCAGAGAGAGGGGTGGTTTCCCCTTCACTCTGCTCAAATGAGACATTCCTCTGTTGAAGATACTTTATGCTGCATTCCTGCAATGGACAATAGGTGGAACCTGGTAGCCAAATTGGTTCCCTCTAATTCTGCAATTCTATATTGATTTCAAAAACTTTCTGGATCTGAGTTATGAAGAGTAATACCTGGTTTAGATAATGTAGCTGTTTGGAGAAGGAAGCAATAGAACAGGTTTGTCTGTACAGAGACTTCAAACTTGCTTGGTAAATATTGGTGATTTATTATCGTTTTAGCCATTGTCTATCCACTGCAGGATGAAGGTCTCTTCCTCATATTTCTTTTGCCAATTGGGCCCGCAATACTTGTGGATGTCATCAATCCATCTTGTTTTAGGTCTCTTTGGTGGATGCTTTTTATCAAGTGGGATCCATTCTATGACTGCTTTGGTCCATCTGCCATTCTTGCTATGTGACCAGCCCATTTCCATTTCAATTCTTTTACTCTATCTAACAAAATGAAATTCAATGGTGAAAAAAGTAAGGTTCTACATTTAGGCAAGAAAATCCAAATGTACAGATACAGTATAGGGGGTACCTTGCTCAATAGTAATAACTGTGAGAGGGACCTTGGAGTCCTAGTGGACAATCACCTAAATATGAGCCAGCCATGTGCTGCAGCTGCCAAAAA
>NW_015388066.1:114335-122035 GCF_001527695.2 Protobothrops mucrosquamatus | reverse complement strand
GTTCCCGGCAGATGCCCCACCCCACAGCATCTCCTTAAATCCTAATCCCCAGGTGTGCCTTGTGGAGTGGGGCAGGACGCTCTCCTCCTGAGCAAGTGAGCCTGCCTCAGTTGTTCTCTCCTCCTCTCTTCTCTCCTTGCTCTAGGATCAGATGGGGAGGGGCCTTGCTCCTCACCTGAAATCTGCCTTCCCTGTTCCAAACCTGAAGGGCCCTGGCCTGCCTCAGCCTGCTCCTCCCTACAGTCCTCCGAAGCCACAGCCATCCCCTTCTGGGCCTCAACAGGGAATTCCATGTCTTCCTCTGAGTCAGGCTGAAATGGTATAGGGTTTTGTGCCTAAGCAGGGGGTTGGACTAGATGACCTCCAAGGTCCCTTCCAACTTTACTATTATTATTATTACTTTCTTGATGTATACTTTTGTTTGTTCTCCAATCCATGTGCAGGTCTTATAATGCCGAGCATGTATCTTTCCATGGCTCTTTGCGCCACTCGTAGCTTTTGTATCGGTTTTTTGTGTCGATGTTTCATTCACATATGTTGGAGCAGGTAGCACACACTGATCAAAAAGTTTTCAGGTGTAAGGGGAGATTGTTCTTGAAAATTATGCTTAGCTTGCCGAATGTGCAGTGTCAAGGTTCTGACTAATGAACACAGACAAATCAAAACTCTGAGGCTTGAAGTTTCCTCAAAGAACATGTTTACTAGATACATAATATCGGCATGGTCCAAAGTGAAATCAACTCTAAACTTTCCCCAGGGATTCAATGTAACTAAATGTAACAACTCCCTCCCCTCTACTATGCTATTGATCACACTCCCCAATGAGGCCAATTGGCGGATTCCGTGACACTTGTTCTCTCCACTTTCCAGCACCTGTGGGAATAACCTTAGTTCCCATGAGACTGCTCCGTGTTTAGTCTAGCAATCCCTTTGCTTTCTTCCCCCTCTTCCTCCCTATTTGTGTGACAAACTGAGAATGACAAAGATGGCTTTAGCCAGGTTCATTTCAGAAGTTGACATGTAGAATGTTTCAGCAGGATGTAGTGGCTGAATCCTGTAGAATTATTTTGGGATGCTAGAATAATACACAAAGATTAGAATTCTACCCCCAATGAAGCACCAAAAGGCTTTTACATAAACCAATGCATCTCCAAGCAACAGTTTGGAAGTTTTTAAAAAGAGACTGGACAGCCATTTGCCTGAAATGGTATAGGATTTCCTGCCTGAGCAGGGGGTTGGACTAGATGACCTCCAAGGTTCCTTCCAACTTTATTATTATTATTATTATTATTATTATTATTATTATTATTATTATTATTATTATTATTATTATTATTATTATTATTATTATTATTATTATTATTATTATTATTATTATTATTATTATTTATCATCACACAGTCAGCCAGATGTTCAGACTGGATTTGGCATTTTTGTCTGCCTATCGAGTCCTTACCATGGACCTGGGATAGGCAGATGTGGATGTTTGATGGTATTACAGATATCGTCGCAAGATGGAAGCAGTTCCTAGTAAGGCCACCTTTTACAATTGACTAATGGTGAATTTGTCAATGCCAATGGTGTTCAAGTGGTGCTCCAGTTGTTTTGGGATTGCACCCAAGGTGCCTATTACTATTGGTACTACCCTTGCTTGCTTTTGCCACAGTCTTTCTATTTCTATTTGTAGGTCTTTGTATTTTGTTATCTTCTCCATTTCTTTCTCGTCTATTCTGCTGTTTCCAGGCACTGCCACATGCAATATCCAGACTTTTTTGTCCTTCTTATTGACAATTGTTAAGTCCAGGGTGTTATGTTGCAGGTGCTTGTCTGTTTGAATTCTGAAGTCCCAGAGCAGTTTAATTTTATCATTTTCTATGACTTTCTCTATTTTTTAAAACAAATTTTATTGGTTTTTCAGTTTTACATTAAGTATTCGAAAAGCAGCATGGTGGCTGGGTAATCAGTGGTTCAATAACAAAATCTTTAGTACATATCTCAGGTTATGTCATCAAAAATTCCTTCTCTATTTCCCTTAACATTTGCTATATCACATTTAGGCTAGTAGATTTCTAATTATAACAGACTTAATTAAGACATTTATCAATATATTTTTTGCTTATACATATCCATGTCCTGTTTTGAGTTTTACCTAATTTTTAATTTTTAATTACAATATTCCAATTTAACCTTTAATATCCATAGTGTTTGAGTTTTGGGTAATCCAAATTTCCTTTATTTCACTACATAAAAGTTATCATATCTAGAATATACATATTACTTACTTAAATATATTCCTCTCTTATTTCATAAACATTGTCTATTTCTCATCCTAATACATCATCACTTACTAATAGAGTGTCCTTTATTGTCTCAAATCCATCATCTATATTATCTGGGCTAAACAATAGTTCGAAGCTAATTCCTAATCGTTAGTTTTCATTTCCCTTATAAGTCTAAATCCTAAATGTTAAGCCAGTTAATCCCTTATTTTTTTATCATTTGACTACAATATTTAAATCCAATAATCATATTTCCCTTCATCTAAAAATCTCCCTTTAGCCCATTAGTTGAGACTTTAGGATCCTCTATCATGAATCAAAAGATCCCATTTTTTTAAAAAAAAAAATCTAACTCTGGCTTTCTTTTTGTGCCAACCAGGCTTCCATACCAATGCCTTTAAATCATCAGATAAATCTCCCTTCATTCTTGTACTTATTACTTGAACCAAGGGAGATCATCTAGTTATCAGTTTTACAGAAAGGCTGGCCCATTCATAGTCGTTAGATTGTTGTCCTGGTGGCTCCTTCAATTCGGTTTGGTCTTCTTGGTCCTCAGGTTTCTTCTGGTTTAGGCAGAGAGTCACGTCCAGTTTTATGGTTGTTATTTGATTATCTCGGTTTTCAATATGCTGTATTTGTTGGTCTTTAACAGCCTCCGTATTGGTATTGCTTTGTTCCACTTCTGTTGCTTTTTGGGTTGTAGGCTCTTTAGTTGCGGTCAGGGTTTGTCTGTCAAAATTTTCAGTAGATTGTATTTGTTGATCTTTAAAGTCCTCTGTCTTGGTATTAATTTCTTCCACTTCTGTTGGTTTTTGGATTATAGGTTCTTTCCTTGAAATCAGAGTTTCATTTTGTAGGTTTAAGCTGGCGCCTCTGTCTTTCAGTCTGGATTTAATTATCTCAGTAGCTTCAAGAATTTTTTCAAGTATAAGTTTATAGTTAATTTGTTGCTGGTCTTCCTCCATTTCTAACACAGTTATAGGTAGTCCTTTAGTGAAGGCTATTTCTTAGATGAATATGGCTTTCTCTATTTTATGATCCCACCAGTTCTTGTTTACAGGCAAATTATATTTCTTGCAGATCTTCCAATGCATCATTGTTGCTACTTTGTCATGCAGCTATTTGTACTCAGTCTGTGCGATCTTGCAGCAGCTTACCAGGTAGTCCACTGTTTCTTCAGCTTCTTTGCATAGGCGGCACTTACTGTCTGTTGCTGTCTTCTCAATTTTGGCTTTGTATGCATTTGTCCTTAAGGCTTAGTCTTGTGCAGCCAGAATTAGTCCCTCAGTCTCTTTCTTCAATTTTCCTGCTCTTGGAATTCCGGTTGAATCGCCGGCGCCGATGGCAGCTTCTCCGCAGGCTGCCCTCCCCGAAGAAATGTGAGCCGCGGGAAACAGCGTTCATCAGCTGTCCCACGGTTCGGAAATCCTCTCCCCTGGGCAAAGGGGGAGAGGTGAGTTTCTCTAGTAGGGGTAGAGCTCTCTAGCCCCCATACTTTTAAAGTGGTGGGGGTGAAGGTGAGCTCCCCCAGAGCTAGGGACTTCTCCATTCTTCGGGCTGCCTTCATTCGACTGCTCGTTCGAAGCAAGACGCGGATTCAATCTCTGCCTTCAAGGAGAGCGTGAGTGTAATTTTTAAAGACAGACAGAGCCTGCCAGGAAGATCTGATGGGGATTTTCATTGAAACCTAAACTCTAAACTTATGATATCTTCTTCTGCTTTCTTCAATTGAATCGGAAGAGCAAAGAATATGGCTGCGGAAGGGCGTTTCTTTTCTCCTCTGTGGTGAATTCATATGAGACTTTCACTTTTTAGAAACTTTCTCTTGGACTTTCTATTAGTTACATTGTATTGATGGAAAAGGTTTTCTTTTTGTTTTTATCATTGCTGGGTGTTTTTACAAAAGTTTAAAGTATTTTTAAAAGACTTTTACAAGATTTTAATATAAGAAGGGAAAGGAAAAGGGAAAAAAAAGTAAAATGGCCTCTAAGCGTGGAGCTTTTGTTCCTCAGAAGATTATCTCCCCTTCTGTTGTTCAGATACCACAGCAGACTAAATCAAGGAGTCCTCCACCTAAAATCAAGGAGTCCTCCACCTTCCCCTCCAGCTCCAGCCCCAGCCCCAGCCCCAGCACTTACACTAAAAGATATTCAAGATGCATTAAAGGATACTACAAGACAAATAAGAGTAGAAATGGAAGACCTGTTTGAAAAGAAGAATGTAGAGATGAGAGAAGACATATTGACAGCATTGCAAGGCTTGGCTGGGCATGCAGATGGAGAAAGTGGAGGAGAATGTGGATTCAATTCAGAATGAGGTCATTTTGTCACAATACAGAGAGATGGAATATGCAGTGAGAATAAGAGGGATTAAAGAGAACGCTCAAGAGAAGTTGGAGGAAATTGCAGCAGATCTGGCTGGGTTTCTGTCTTGTCAACCTGAAGAAATTATGAGAGATGTTGAAAAAATTTTTAGAGTTAATTCATGGGTTGCAAGACAGAGGAACCTTCCAAGAGATGTGGTCATTTATTTTATCACGTTGGAGGAGATTAAGGTGGCAATTAAGCAATTGAAAGTTGGCAAGACCCCAGGTACAGATGGATTAACAGCAATTTATTATAAGATGTTGTCTGAGGAAATGATAGGGCCACTAAAGGAATTGTTTAATAGTATCTTGATGGGCAAAGAAATACCTCCATCATGGAGAACTGCTTTTATATCTTTAATTCCAAAGGAGGGTCAGGAACTGACACAACCTAAGAATTATAGACCTATATCATTATTGAATACGGACTACAAGATTTTTTCAAAGGTTTTGGCAAACAGATTAATGCAAGTGTTACATCAATTGATTCATGGGGATCAGTCCGGATTTATTACTGGAAGATATATGAAATATAATGTAAGACAAATTATTAATTTAATTGAATATTTGGATAAGAATAACCAAATTCTGGCTGTTTTTATCTTTTTGGATGCTGAAAAAGCATTTGATCAAGTGGATTGGGGGTTTCTGAAAGTTCATTATCTTTCTTACTTAAACCCACTATTTAAAAACAGACGGTAATTTCGATAAATAGTTGTTGTCAGTCGAGTCTAATATCAATTACCCCCTAATTGACTTAGCAAGTTTTAACCTTTCCCTTGGTCTGTTCGATGTCCACTATCACCACTACTATTTGTTTTAACAATGGAGATTTTGTTAATTAGAATCCAGGAGTCTTCCATTATAAAGGGAATTAAGGTTAATAAGATAGATTATAGGCTACGAGCTTTTGCGGATGATTTGGTGTTAACATTAACTCAGCCGCTAGAGTCAGTAATTGAAATAATGGAAATTATAGGTCAATATGGAAAGGTTTCTGGATTCAAGGTAAATAGTAATAAGACAAAAATATTGTCGAAAAACATGTTTAGGGATGATAAGGAGGCACTAGTTTTGCATACAGGTTATGAAATGGTGAAAAAGGTAAAATATTTAGGAGTTTATATAACAGCCTCTAATGTTAAATTGTATAAGAATAATTATGAACCTTTATGGTTAAAGGTTAAAAAAGATTTAGAGGAATGGAGAAAATTACAATTATCATTGTTGGGGAGAATATCAGCAGTAAAAATGAATGTTCTACCAAAATTTCTTTTCTTGTTTCAAATGATTCCTGTTAAGTCCAGAGAATAATGGCGCTTGAGACGAATCATCTCCAACAAGTCTTTATTGTTTGCTCCACTCTACGAACAACCAGAGCAGAGGCACGCAGGCCTCTATTTATACCCTCTGATCCCTGGGCAAGTTCAACCAATCATGAGGCGGGCTTTTCCCGCCTTGCGCATGCGCACAAGGCTGGCGCCGCTCAGTCTGGTCCCGGGCAGCTTCTGCAAATGCCCGGTACTCTTGCAACGTCCCGAGCCTGCCTCTTGCAGGCTCAGGACATAACACCCCTTCCCCCTGGATGAAATAAGATTGCGCCCACATGGACGCCATCCTATAGATGGTAATATAATTAATTAATAATGAGTTAATGTTACACAATGTATAAGGTGTGGGACTGTTCCTTTGAACCAGATCCAGTGACCCCCGACCTTGTTTCATTAAGACAACCAGCCAGAACCTTTAGGTCAGCTATTTCTATGTACCTGCTCACCTTACATAATTGGCTTGGTATTTGGGAGGGCCTCTTACCCTGAGCGACCTTCTCAGACCTGGAGAGTTTGTATTGTTATCGCCGTTGCTACTTGCACTTGGTGAAGTGCCCTGTGAATGTCCAGTGACTTCAGCTTGACTTTCCATCCCGTCTCCCGTATTTGAGCAGTCAGAGCCCTGTTGGTCGCTAAACCTGGTTGATCTACCCTCAATGGAGTTGTCTAACCCCTGTGAATTCATTTCCGTGTTTCCTGAAGGAGTGCGGAATTCCTGGCTCGTTTCTGTATTGCTAGGGACTAGGGATGCCTCCCTGTTAGCCCTGATGCATGAGGACATCCTTCTTTGAGCCTTTTCAGTAAGGGGTGTGTTTCCCTTTTGTATTGCCTGCTCTCTTGCATGTTGTGAGTTGTGAGTATGCTCCCAGGTATTCTCCGTGTCTGGAGTATTGCTTGTTAGGGGTGGATAATTAGTCTGCCACCAGTGGGACTCCCAGGCTGGAGTGTGTGTGGGGGTGTCTATGTACTCCCTTTCCCAAGAACTGCTACCTGAAGCACCTGTGGAAGTTGGGTGTTGAGTACCCATTTCCCTTCCCACAGCCAACGTAGGCTGTTGATTTTGAATCCCAGAATGCATTTCCCATTCCTCCTCCCCCCCTAGAGGAGACTGAGAAGGAACCATAGGTGAGTCCCGCCTCACACGTAATTGATCGATGTGGCGGCAAAGTACGCGGCCGTCTGTCAGGGACACCTCGTAAGACAGAGGCCCCGAGACTTTGCAGACCACAGCCGGTACCCAAAGGTGGCCAGGCCCGTAATTCCTGGCCCAAACAGGATCACCTTCACGAAGGACCCATGGTGGGTGTGGCTGAGACACCTGAGCAGCTACACGTTCCGGATGCAGCCTGTCCAATTTAGTCACGAGCCAACGACCCCAGCGGAGTTCGGCCGGGCACTTATCCGCGGCAGTGCACGGAGTAGTACGATGTGCCAAAAGAAAGTCAGCCAACCTGTGATGCCAGTTGCCGTAAGTCAGCTTCTTGAGGGCGTCCTTGGTGACACGGACCATCCGTTCAGCCAGACCATTGGTGGAAGGATGGAAGGGAGCCGAAGCAGCGTGGCGGATCATGTTGGTCCGGAGAAATCCCTGAAACTCAGTAGAAGTAAATTGAGGACCGTTATCCGACACTAGAACATCTGGCAGCCCGTGTGCAGCAAAAATGTTTCTCAACACTTGAATAGTCTTGGCGGCTGTGGTAGAAGACACAGGCACGACCTCCAGCC
>NW_015388066.1:101367-111088 GCF_001527695.2 Protobothrops mucrosquamatus | reverse complement strand
CTCTCGCAGAGCATCTTGGAAGGAAACATCTTCCCTGGCGAACAGTCTCTGCTGCAATTCTGTGTTTCTCAGTCCGCACACAAAACGATCGCGAAGTCTTTCTTCTAAGTCCTTGAAGTCGCACGGTTTAGCTGCTCTTCTCAAGGCCGCAACGTAGTCTTTTGCTGATTCTCCAACTCGCTGATCTCTCTGTTGAAATATGTGCCTCCAAGCCATGACTGATTGCTTGGGCTGGAAGTGTTCCTTTAAGGTTTTCTTGAGGTCGGAGTATGATACCGTTTCCAGCGAGTCTGGGGCGATTAAGCTCTCGGTGATCTCAAAGGCATCCTGCCCACAAACGCACAACAATGTGGCAGCCTTTAAGCCTTCCTCTCAAATCTGGTTTATGCGAAAATACGTCTCGACTCTTGCCACATAAGATTCCCACCTCTCGAGGTGAGACACGTCAAATTCCGCTAAACGCCCAACTTTTGCCATGATCGAAGATCAGGTTTCTTCTTCTTCAGCCACACGCACCCTCCAGCGATTTCGTACTGGCAGGATAACGCTGACTTCCACGCCGTTTCTCTTCCGGACTTCTTTGGGTGAGTCTTTTAGCTTTTCTTAGCTGTAGAGACTGTATCCCACCTTCGTCGCCAGTGTTAAGTCCGGAGAATAATGGCGCTTGAGACGAATCATCTCCAACAAGTCTTTATTGTTTGCTCCACTCTACGAACAACCAGAGCAGAGGCACGCAGGCCTCTATTTATACCCTCTGATCCCCGGGCAAGTTCAACCAATCATGAGGCGGTCTTTTCCCGCCTTGTGCATGCGCACAAGGCTGGCGCCGCTCAGTCTGGTCCCGGGCAGCTTCTGCAAATGCCCGGGACTCTTGCAACATCCCGAGCGACGGAGAACGTCCGAGTCCTGTGTTGTTAAGGACAGAATTTTTTTCTACGATTAAACCTTCTGACCGTCTCCCCGTAATTATTTAAATAGACCCGACCGTTTTTTGGTTCTCAAGTATATGAAATACCCGTCAAGGTCGTGTCCATTATCTTCCCTATAGATCCCCTCAATTAAACCTATTTCAAAGAATATTCCTTATACTTCGTCCGTTTGGACAAAGTTGGCAACTTAAATCATTAGCAGATTTTAAACAAGAAAACATTGTGTATTCATAGTTTTATTATAATCAATTGTTAATGAGGTGGCGTATGGATCAAAAAGTTGGTATTACTATGCAGGATGAAAATTTGATGAAACAGATTAAAGATCAATCTCAAGCACATATTAAAAGAATTTATAATGTTTTGGTGGAATTGGATTCGGAAACAGAATTGATTAAGGATTGTATGATAAAATGGGCACAAAATATACAAGAACCGATCTTATTGGAAACATGGGAAAAAATTTGGGTTAGAAGTGTAAAATTTACGCAAGCCCAAAATTTAAGGGAAAATTTTTATAAAATGTTTTATAGGTGGCATCTGGATCCACAAAAATTGTCGTGTATGTATTCTAATTTACAACCCAAGTGCTGGAGATGTGGAAATTTGGATGCAATGTATTTTCATATGTGGTGGACGTGTAAGGTGGTTAAAGCATTTTGGATTAAGATTTGGTGGAACATTCAAAATATTTTTAAGAAAAAGATAAAGTTTAAACCACAGATATTTTTATTGGGTATTATGGAAGATTTAGATGTAAAAGAAATGGAGTTGATGTTAAATCTTATAACAGCTGCAAGATTGTTAATTGCTCAGCATTGGAAAATGAAAGGTTTACTTACTATAGAAGATTGGGTAGTTAAAGTCTCAAATTTAGCTGAAATGGCCAAGATTTCCGCTTATGTGAAGGATTACTCACAAGAAAGATATATATTGGTTTGGAGAAGATGGATTGTTTATATTGAGTTGAAATATGGAACCAAAAAATATCATTTGGTTTTTGAATGAACTTCTGATTTTTAATATTTAAAACTATGTTAAAATGATGGTATTTAATAATTGCATATTTGTTTTAAAAGAGAGTTAAAGGAAGTTATAGATTTGTTAGACTAATAGTTGATTAATGTTAGTTAGATTATGATTATTGTATTGTTAATCCTATGATTGACTCTGGGAAGTGAGGGGGGAGGGAGGGAGGGTTGGGTTTGGTGGGAGGGGGGATTTATATTGTAAAACTTTATAAAATTTTCAATTAAAAAAAAAATTTCCTGCTCTTAGCCATTGCCAGGTCTTGTTATTATCAGCTTTCCCAGCTATTTTTTAATGTACTGGCCATGTAGTGCTTTGTCTTCCCATGCCTCTATTCTGTTCTTCATTTGGCCTTTCTTGTAGGCCAGTTTGGTCTCTCCAGTAGTCAGTAAGCCTTCCTGATATACTAATTTCAGTGCATCTTCATCATTGTCCTTCAGATATTCTTCCAAAGCCATTTCTTCTTTTTCAACCATCTGATGTACTTGTAGCATTCCACGCTCACCTATTTGCCTTGGTAGGTAGAGTCTGTCAATGTCACTGCATGGATGAAGGGCATGATTCATTGTCGTTATTTTTCTGGTCACAAGGAGCCATGATTCTTAAGCTCAATGCAAAGACAAAGGAATTCTGGCCAGACCTTCAAGGCCCCTCATCTGCATCATGGAAAGTTACCCTCAACAAGACGTATTCTGAAGAAAACTTCCAGCCATCTGTGCCACATTCCCCTGCTCTTGGGAGCAATGCTTATGAGGTTCAACAAAAAGCCACTGATCGTGCTCCTGATGATCTCAACACCGTACCAATCCAGACTGATGGCAACCCCTGCACAGCACCATTGGATCCTCCAACACCCTGGGGAAGAAGGTTGGACTTGGGAGAGTACGAGGTATGCTTCAAATGCTGTGAGGCTCCAGAACACGCGGCCAAATCTTGCACAGCTAAGGGGAAGTGTCACCCAAGCAAGAGTGACAAGCACCTGGGAACCCTGTATCCAGACTCTGAACAGCTACAACAAGCAGTTTCTACTCCTCCTTCAACCAAGGAGCCCCAGCATGGCTCCAAACCCAGTGAACTCCCAAGTGAAGAAACACCTTTCACAATGTGCTCTGTGCCCAGTGGGGAGGAAAGTCACTGGGATCCGTATCCAGCCATTAGATGGGAGTTCACAGTTCCTAAATCCTGAAGCCGAAATTTTGGCTCCATTGGGAGTAGATGCCCCTGACACCTTTGCCTACCACGGAATGGTCAGAGGCCCAACAAGCCCACCAACTGCCTTTAAGATGGAACCTGGATGGGTCATCCCAGGAACGGTCTGTGTTGACCAGCTCCTCCAATTGCCTCTAAAAATGGAACCTGAATGAGTCATCTCAGGAACGGTCTGTGTTGACCAGCTGCAAACTCCAACCCAGGTGAATATCTCAACGACCTCCATTTTCAGTAATGGGAGCGCACCTCACCTGAAACCATGCCAAGAACACTTCACACTTGTGACAACCAAACCCATTTGGAAGCGACAGTGTCCCAGACCAGCAAAAATAGCAATGTCTTAGCCTTGTTGATAGAGGACAAAAAATTTCTGCAGCTACGCATGTTCTCCCAGAGCACCACAGACTGGGACGAGCCACATTCGCCAGAACAGAAGCAAAACTGGGAGATGTGGCGTACATTCCTAAGTTGTCTCCAAAGTATCTGTGTGCAACGCACGTATGTCTCCATCTCACCCGCCGCCATACAAAAGAAAGAATTGTATGCCTTCTCAGATGCGTCAACAAAGGTGATAGCAGCTGTAGGATATATCAGCATCTACGGCGGGGAGAGCCACATTTACGTCAGTTTCGTCACAGGAAAGATGAAACTAGCAACACAACAAGGCCATACCATACCAAGGTTGGAACTCTGCGGTGCCATATTGGCTGTAAAACTTACCAACCTGACAACAAGAATGAGAAGCCTTGAGTTACAATCCACCACCTTCTAACAGATAGCAAGGTGGTGTTAAGCTACATCTTCAACCAAAGCAGACACTTCTATGTCTATGTAAGCAACAGAGTAGAAAAGATTAAAAGTTCTTCAAGCCCTGAGCAATGGCAACATGTGCCAACAGATCAGAACCCTGCGGACCAAGCTAAGCAGTCCATTCTTGCATCACAGTTGGCAGAATTGATCTGGCTAAAAGGTCCTGAGTTCTTGGCTTGTCCAGACAGCCTGATGCCACAGGGACCAAAACACTATGAGCTTCTAGCCCCAGATCAAGATGACAACATTCAACCTCAGGCACCCAACAAATTTCTCAGACAGGACGAGAAAATGACCATCCAGAACATCTGCTTGTCCACAATGGGCAAAGAGACAGAGAAACCACCTTCTAACCATTTCCTAGAACCAGCCCACTTCAAACGCTCCTCCAAACAGAGACCCCACATACTGGGCGTAGCAGTAATCATCCTGTTCACTTGTCTTAGCATCAAATGAATTAACTTTGTAGGAGCCTGCAAGAACTTACAGACTATAGTCATGACCCAGTAATTGACAAATACCTAAAGGCCCAGAACTGTGTATGGACATTCAATCCTCCCCATGCATCCCACATTGGAGGAACTTGGGAGCGCATGATTGGCGTATCCTGCAAAATCATGGCCTCTATGTTGACAAAGACACCCACACTGACACATGAGGTCCTCACTACCCTCATGGCAGAAGTAGCAGCCGTCATCAACGCTCATCCTTTGGTTCCAGTTTCTTCTGATCCTGAGAATCCTTTGGTTCCAGTTTCTTCTGTTCATGAAAATCCTTTGGTTCCAGAACTGCTGGCCAACACCTTCTGGAAGTGTTGGAAGCAAGAATACTTGTCTACCCTTCAAGATCATTGCAAATGGAAGACCAAAGAGCCGAACTTAGAAGAAGGAGACCTTGTCTTGCTGAGAGACAAGGATGCACATCGGAACTCTTGGCCCATGGGACTTGTGCACCAGTTCCTACCCAGTTCTGATGGACTAGTTCACCAAGTTGAGGTCCAGATCGTGAAGCCACATGAGTCAGATTGTGACTCAAAGACTCTCGTGAAGAGGCTTTACACCAGACCAATCACCAACCTGGTACTATTGCTAAAGAAGAATGAACTTGAAGATTGATCCTCGAACTATGTATATTATGTTTACCTCATAATTGCATTGTTTGATGTAATGCCTTTGTTTACCTCTGTTATAGTTATGCATGTTTGTATTTATCTTACAGTTATGCATGTTTTGATGCTATGTTATGCCTATTTTAGTTAATAGTTAGTTAGTAATGAAAATTGCATGCTTTGATGCTATGTTTTTGCTTATTCTAGTTAGTTAATAATGGAAATTTATATTTCCAAGCGGGGAGTTGCTGGACCAATGTAACTCTGGCCGGAGCATATTTAGCTTAACAACTGTGTTAGAGCATTTAGCATTTAAAGGGTTAACACTGTCTCCTTAACAGATGGCCTCTGGGTAATGTAGTTCAGCTATTAGGTAGTCCTATATCTTATCTAGTCAGTAGGAGGAGCACCAAAGTTTATCACAGGATGTCCATGCTACTTGCCAGTGTATGTCAAAGCCATTGTGTAAGAAAGATACATGGTTTCTGTGTTCCATAAGAAATATGGGGTGAAATCTACCGTTAATATTTTACACCACAAGACGGAGAGATTATGACACGTTCATCAGAAGAACTCTTCTTGACTGTAAGTTATTGTTTAGAGATTCCTGAAGAATAAATAATCTGAATATTAGTTAGTCTTTGGAGTTTATCTGTCTGAGAAAAACAGGATTAAAGCAGATCTCTTGTTTGGACCAGAACATGGCAAGAAAGTGACAAGCAATAGGGAGAAATGCTCCAGTACAGGAAGTTTTTAAGAAGAGACTGGACAGCCATTTGTCCAAAATGGTATAAGGTTTTCTGCCTGAGTACAGGGTTGGAATAGATGACCTCCAAGGTCCCTTCCAACTATTACTACTACTACTACTACTACTACTACTACTACTACTACTACTACTACTACTATTATTATTATTATTATTATTATTATTATTATTATTATTATTATGTTTCACTTTTCATCCAAGAAGCTTCTTCAGTTCTGACTGAATGGTGGAGAATGAAGGATTTATATTCCTTGCTGTCATCTGGTTGTTAGCACTCTCTCTGAGACTCATCGAGGCCACTTGGAGATTTATCTACAGTATGTCCTTGGGGTCACCTGAACAGTGTATGTGGACGTGGAACCTTCTTGGAACTGCTGAAAGAACTGTGTTGTAAACAGGAGGCCACCTAATTAAACCTGAACAGTCCTCTCTCAACAGAGGGGTAGGGCTATGACATCACTTATCTTCCCCTTTTTATCTTCTCTTTCCCTCATCCCACCCCTTTCCTCCTAATTTCCAGGCTTTTCTCCTGCAGGGGCCACTACTATCTGGCTGCTGGCTGAGTGCTGCTCCCCAGGTGCCTGCATCCACACACCGGTGAAGCATCGCATTTTATGACTGTCCCAAGCAATTTTGTGCTGAGCATCATGGTCCCAGGATGTCCACAGCTAGCTTTTGCTGATCCCAAGGCCCCTGTGGCACCCCCATCTGGCTGCTACCCAGCTCTCTAGTGCTGAGCAATGGCCAGCTGGCCGGCCCACCCAGGCAATTGGTGCTGAGCACTGTTGGCCAAGCCCCTGATTGGGCCCCATGCCGCCCACAGGCAGCCTCTACCCAGCTGACCAGCACTGAGTGTGGATCCACTGGCTGGCTGGGGCTCCAGCACTTGAAAGTGAGCACTGCAGCACTGGCTGCCCTCCTACACAAACGAAACCTGTGCAGCTATCTTTTCATCCCTACTTGTGTCCGTGATGTTACTATTACTCTGTCGGCATAAAGCAAAATATTTAAATGCTTATTTTTAATTGTATGCATACACAAAACACAATATTACAAAGGATGGCTAGTTGGTATTTAAGCTGCCTGACCTCCACTGGGTTTATGATGCTTCAGAGTTCGGCAATTGTTCCTGTTACAGCTCTAGCATGGATCCTTTCTAGATGTGGTCATGGGTTAGGCAGCAGGGGTGGCAATACCATTTTTAGGTACGCATAGTTAACCATCTATAGCTCACTATTTATAATTTGATGCTTGGATTAAGGACAGCTGTCAATCAATGACAGTTGCTACAAGATATTTTTGCAACAGCTCCAAATTATTAGGATTAAGGTTTCACTTGGCTTAGTTCCAAAACAGTGATCAATTGCATAGATCTAAAGATGGTTCTCCAACATTACGATACTCTCATGAAGATGTTCCCTTATCTGCAGGGGAAGATGAGTGAGTGATAATGTCCTGATGGTAGGCTTGCAAGACATGAGACATAATACTGTACTAGATAATATCTCCATGACACACAAGATTCGCCTTTTTATTCAAATAGATTTCATGGACCTATGGGGCAGTATCATTTTAAAATAATTCCAGTGTAATAACATGTTGGGGGAAAATGGATTACACAGCCTTTGATTTTTTTTAAAAAAAGATTATCTTCCTCTGTTATTTGCATAGCCTATACACATGAAGTAATCTCATTATCCAAATTAGTGTGATAATATCTCATTAACAAAATACGGGAACCAATTAGATGGCGCATTCAAAAACATTTTTCTAGTCTCTTCCCAAACATATATATATAAAAGAGGAAGGACAGCAAAGAGCCATCAAATAAAAGGAGACAACCACCTCCAGATCAACTAGAAAGTCTCAAAGATCAAGATCCAGCAGGAGAATGATGCCGATAGGGATATTTTTGTTTGTTTTGCTGATTGTGTTCTTCTTCAAACAACTCTGGTCCCGAAGACATTTGCCTCCCGGTCCTTTATCTCTACCTCTCATTGGGACCTTGTGGGCTTATGGGTTTTGGCTTCATGAAGATTATTTCCTTAAGGTATTTCATTCTAAATATGCAAACTAATTCTCAATGGTTTTCTTTGTACCATAACTATAAACAAATGTATTAACCTAGTAAAATATTCCTGCATGATAAGGATTTTAATCAATCACATTCCTCATCACAGCAGAATTTTCAAACCAAGACCTTTTCTCCAACATTTCACTGAACAGGATGTGAAATAATGGGGTTGAATTTTTAGTAGGCAAATTCTAGTTCAATCTTACCAAAACAAAACCTTTAATAATACAATGAATTCACCAGAGAGAGGGGTGGTTTCCCCTTCACTCTGCTCAAATGAGACATTCCTCTGTTGAAGATGCTTTATGCTGCATTCCTGCAATGGACAATAGGTGGAACCTGGTAGCCAAAGTGGTTCCCTCTAATTCTGCAATTCTATATTGATTTCAAAAACTTTTTGGATCTGAGTTATGAAGAGTAATATCTGGTTTAGATAATAATAATAATAATAATAATAATAATAATAATAATAATAATAATAATAATAATAATAATAATAATAATAATAATAATAATAATAATAATAATAATAATAACGTTGGAAGGGACCTTGGAGGTCATCTAGTCCAACCCCCTGCTCAGGCAGGAAACCCTATACCATTTCGGACAAATGGCTGTCCAGTCTCTTCTTAAAAACCTCCAGCGTTGGAGCATTCACCGCTTCTGGAGGCAGATTGTTCCACTGGTTAATTGTTCTAACTGTCAGGAAGTTTCTCCTTAGTTCTAGGTTGCTTCTCTCCTTGCTTAGTTTCCACCCGTTGCTTCTTGTCCTGCCTTCAGGCGCCTTGGAAAATAGCTTGACACCCTCTTCTTTGTGGCAGCCCCTGAGATATTGGAACACTGCTATCATGTCCCCCCCTCGTCCTTCTCTTCATTAAACTAGACATACCCAATTCCAGCAACCGTTCCTTATATGTTTTAGCCTCCAGTCCCCTAATCATCTTTGTTGCTCTTCTCTGCACTCTTTTCTTTTCTTTCTCTGCACTCAACATCTTTTTTACATTGTGGTGACCAAAATTGGATGCAGTATTCCAAGTGTGGCCTTACCAAGGCATTGTAAAATGGCATTAATAGTTCACATGATCTTGATTCTATCTCTCTGTTAATGCAGCCTAGCACTGTGTTGGGCTTTTTGGCAGCTGCAGCACACTGCTGGCTCATATTTAGGTGATTGTCCACTAGGACTCCAAGGTCTCTCTCACAGTTATTACTATTGAGCAAGGTACCCCTATACTATACCTGTACATTTGGGTTTTTTTGGCTAAATGTAGAACCTTGCTTTTTTCACCATTGAATTTCATTTTGTTAGATAGTGCCCAGTGTTCAAGTCTGTCCAGATCCTTCTGTATCTTAAGCCTGTCTTATGGAGTGTTGGCTATTCCTGCCAGCTTGGTATCGTCTGCAAATTTGATGAGTTCCCCATCTATCCCCTCATCCAAATCGTTGATATAGATATTGAAGAGCACTGGGCCCAGAACAGAGCCCTGGGGCACCCCACTACACACTTCCCTCCATATAGATGCGGTTCCATTGAGGACCACACGCTGGGTACGGCCGGTCAGCCAGCTACGGATCCATCTGGTGGTGGTGCTTGTCAAGTAGTAGGTTGTGATCTACTTTATCAAATGCCTTACTGAAGTCCAAGTAAATTATGTCCACAGCATTTTTCTGATCCACTAATTTTATCATTTGGTCAAAGAATGCAATAAGATTTGTCTGGCATGATCTATTTTTGACAAACCCATGTTGGCTTTTAGTAATGACTTTGTTTGCCTCTAGGTGTTCGTTGATTTGTT
>NW_015388066.1:95476-101145 GCF_001527695.2 Protobothrops mucrosquamatus | reverse complement strand
CTGTTATTTTTCCTCTTTGTTGGTAAAATGTAGCTGTTTGGAGAAGGAAGCAATAGAACAGGTTTGTCTGTACAGAGACTTCAAACTTGCTTGGTAAATATTGGTGATTTATTATCGTTTTAGCCATTGTCTATCCACTGCAGGATGATAGCCACCTTTTGCAATTGACTGATGGTGAATTTGTCAATGCCTATGGTGTTCAAGTGGTGCTCCAGTTGTTTTGGGATTGCACCCAAGATACCTATTACTATTGGTACTACCCTTGCTTGCTTTTGCCACAGTTTTTCTATTTCTATTTGTAGGTCTTTGTATTTTGTTATTTTCTCTAGTTCTTTCTCGTCTATTCTGCTGTCTCCAGGCACTGCCACGTCCACTATCCAGACTTTTTTGTCCTTCTTGTTGACAATTGTTAAGTCCAGGGTGTTATGTTGCAGGTGCTTGTCTGTTTGAATTCTGAAGTCCCAGAGCAGTTTAATTTTATCATTTTCTATGACTTTCTCTATTTTTTAAAACAAATTTTATTGGTTTTTCAGTTTTACATTAAGTATTCGAAATGCAGTGTGGTGGCTGGGTAATCAGTGGTTCAATAACAAAATCTTTAGTACATATCTCAGGTTACATCATCAGAAATTCCTTCTCTATTTCCCTTAACATTTGCTATATCACATTTAGGCTAGTAGATTTCTAATTGTAACAAACTTAGTTAAAACATTTATCAATATATTTTTTGCTTATACATATCCAAGAATATCTGAAGAAAAATGATGCAGATGCACTGCAACAAGAATACGTCTTGTTGAGGGTAACTTTCCATGATGCAGATGAGGGGCCTTGAAGGTCTGGCCAGAATTCCTTTGTCTTTGTGTTGAGCTTAAGAATCATGGCTCCTTGTGACCAGAAAAATAACGACAATGAATCATGCCCTTCATCCATGCAGTGACATTGACAGACTCTACCTACCAAGGCAAATAGGTGAGCGTGGAATGCTGCAAGTACATCAGATGGTTGAAAAAGAAGAAATGGCTTTGGAAGAATATCTGAAGGACAATGATGAAGATGCACTGAAATTAGTATATCAGGAAGGCTTACTGACTACTGGAGAGACCAAACTGGCCTACAAGAAAGACCAAATGAAGAACAGAATAGAGGCATGGGAAGACAAAGCACTACATGGCCAGTACATTAAAAAAAATACCTGGGAAAGCAGATAATAACAAGACCTGGCAATGGCTAAGAGCAGGAAAATTGAAGAAAGAGACCGAGGGACTAATTCTGGCTGCACAAGACCAAGCCTTAAAGACAAATGCATACAAAGCCAAAATTGAGAAGACAGCAACAGACAGTAAGTGCCGCCTATGCAAAGAAGCTGAAGAAACAGTGGATATTCTTCCAAAGCCATTTTTTCTTCTTCAACCATCTGATGTATTTGCAGCATTCCACGCCCACCTATTTGCCTTGGTAGGTAGAGTCTGTCAATGTCACTGCGTGGATGAAGGGCATCGTTCATTGTCATTATTTTTCTGGTCTTCCTATCCATTGCTTTTAGTTCTGCTTGAGTCCAGTCCACTATTCCAGCTGTGTATCTAATGACTGGAATTGCCCAGATGTTTATTTTCTTCACGGTATTTCCTCCATTGAGTTTGGACTTTAAGATCTTCACTTTCTTGATATATTCATCTCTAATCTTTTTCTTGACTTCAGTGTGCTTGATGTTGTCAGCTTGAATGATACCCAAGTATTTGTAGTAATCTTCCTCATCCAGACTCTTAATGTTATTTTCGTTTTTTTATTATTTATTATTTATTATTTTATTTTTATTATTATTGTTGTTGTTGTTTACACAGAGGGGAACAAAAATGCGAGAAATAAACAGTTTATGAGCAGAGAATGTTAATCATGACTGCCTTCCAAGCAACACATGTACATTCTCAGAGAAATGATTCAATTGCATAGAGAAAAAGATAAAATAACTTTTATTGTCATTTTTTACTGTGGGCACAATGGCACACATCAAAAATGAAATTTAGTTGCCCGCTCTCAAAGTGAAACACATACATGACACACCCTAAAAACATACTATATACAATATATGTATAGACCAACACCCCTACATATACATAACAAATAAATATTAAATACTGTCCATCTTGAATATATAATGGAAGGAGGAAGCTTGAGAGTTCACAAGGTTAATGCTGTATGGAATGAAACTATGGCTGAATCTGGATGTTCTGCTGCGGATACCACGGAGCCCCCTCCTCCCAGAAGGGGACAAGGAAAACAGGTCGTGAAGAGGATGTGTCGTGTCCCAGATAATCTTGCGGACCCTGCTCAGGCAACGCTTCTGTGCTATGTCCTGGATGGGAGGGAAGGGACTGCCAATGATCTTTTCGGCCATTCTCACCACTCTCTGCACCGCCTTCCTGTCTGAAGCAGTGATGCTTCCAAACCAGCTCATTCCCTTTTTCTTCTTGGCCTAAGAGAACCCAGAACACAGTTTACCGTATTAGTAATCGGATAATCATATGCTATATTTTTGCAAAATCATGCTGTGGTAATACTCATTACTCAATACTTATTTTGGCATTCTAGAATAACAAACAAACATCAAATGATTGGTTAGAAAGAGAAAAAGTTGACTCCCTTTCTCTTCTTGGACAGAGCGAGACCAGTGAACAGTTTGCCATATTATTATTATTATTAATAATAATAATAATAATAATAATAATAATAATAATAATAATAATAATAATAATAATAATAATAGTAAAGTTGGAAGGGACCTTGAAGGTCATCTAGTCCAACCCCCTGCTCAGGCAGGAAACCCTATACTATTTCGGACAAATGGCTGTCCAGTCTCTTCTTAAAAACTTCCAGTGTTGGAACATTCACCGCTTCTGGAGGCAGGTTGTTCCACTGGTTAATTGTTCTAACTGTCAGGAAGTTTCTCCTTAGTTCTAGATTGCTTCTCTCCTTGATTAGTTTCCACCCGTTGCTTCTTGTCCTGCCTCCAGGCACTTTGGAAAATAGCTTGACCCCCTCTTCTTTATGGCAGCCCCTGACATATTGGAACACTGCTAGTGATCTGGAAAGCGTTTGCTATGTTTTTCAGAACCATGCTGATAATGTTCATTATCATCTAGAATCTGCTTCTAGATTCACATTCCTTTCTCTGAGACTAGTGTAACCATTCCCCCCACTTTCACATATCTGTCAGTCACAGGAGGAGTGGGCAGTAAGAAGACCCTCTGTCATTTGAGGCTTGGGAGAAGGGAGCAAACAGATGGGAGAAGGCGGACTTCAAGTAGAAACACAGAGAAAGGAACATCCCAGCAAAAAAATTTAAAAGTAGATAAAGATGTTCTTGGTAGGAATCTCAGAGGAAAAGAATTCTAAAGAGCAGAGAATTGCATATGGTGAAAGGTCTTAGAATTCAGGATTTAAGAAAAACTGTCGGTGGGTGTAATCAATATAAAGAATCTGTTTTATTTGATTGTAACATTTCTCAACTTTGATTCACTTGGCAGCCTGTAAAACGATATGGAAATATATACACCATGTGGATTGGACCTCAAATTTTCGTAGTGCTGTCTGGATTCAAAACTGTGAAAGAAGGACTGACCAGCTTCCTAGATGAATTCTCTGAACGACCGGATGATGCTTTCTTGACTGCTTTAGGGAAAGGAAGAGGTAAGTAAGAAATTGTATGTAAATAACTATCACACTAACCCTCACCATCAATCCCTTCCTTCTCCTTCATATTTGGCCTCTTCCTCCAGATTTTGCAAATATGTTTTTCACAAATTCTGTCTACATGACCAACACCTAAAGGCATTAATACCTATTGTGTCCTTTCCAAGGACCAGGGATGATGATGATGATGATGATGATGATGATGATGATGATGATGATGATGATGATGATGATTTACTAAATTTGTTTGCCGCTCATCTCGCTGTAAAGCGATTCTGGTGGCTTACAATGTTAAAAGTGATAAAACGATTTTCTTTCTTTCTTTCTCTCTCTCTCTCTCTCTCTCTCTCTCTCTCTCTCTTTCTCTGTCTCTGTCTCTGTCTCTGTCTCTCTCTCTGTCTCTCTCTCTCTCTCTCTCTCTCTCTCTCCCTCTCTCTTTCTTTCTTTCTTTCTTTCTTTTTTTCTTTCCATCTTACCATCTTACCATAAGATGACTCTTGCGGGCTTACAGTCCATATATATATACGACGAAAGCTTGGTTTTGTAGATTAAATATTTGTGTTTATGATTTTATCCTGGTGATCACCTTATTTTACTTCACATTATGTATATGTATATGTATATGTATATGTATATGTATATGTATATGTATATGTATATGTATATGTATATGTATATGTATATGTATATGTATATGCATATGCATATGTATATGTATATGCATATGCATATGCATATGCATATGCATATGTATGTATATAATAATAATAATAATAATAATAATAATAATAATAATAATAATAATAATAATAATAGTAATAATACCAATGTTACAAAAAACTGCGCTACTCGGAACATCTTATATTTTAAGGAGATACCTGGTTGACACCTAGGATGCTGGTAGCAACTCATGTCAACCATCAGCGCCAGCCAATTTGAATGTTCAGTTGACTGAGGTTCATGTTTAATGAATAATAATAATAATAATAATAATAATAATAATAATAATAATAATAATAATAATAATAATAATAATAATAATAATAATAATAATAATGTTGGAAGGGACCTGCTCAGGCAGGAAACCCTATACCATTTCGGACAAATGGCTGTCCAGTCTCTTCTTAAAAACTTCCAGTGTTGGAGCATTCACCGCTTCTGGAGGCAGGTTGTTCCACTGGTTAATTGTTCTCACTGCCAGGAAGTTTCTCCTTAGTTCTAGGTTGCTTCTCTCCTTGATTAGTTTCCATCCGTTGCTTCTTGTCCTGCCTTCAGGCGCTTTGGAAAATAGCTTGACTCCCTCTTCTTTGTGGCAGCCCCTATTTTATATAATAAAATAATATAAAGGAGGAAAAGAGTTTATTTCTGCATATGTATTCCTAGCCACATAATGAGCCTTGCATAGCTGAAAATGAATGTAAGATTCTGCTATCTTTGCTGACATTAAATATAAAGAACAAAAAAAAAATAGTTGCAGATCGATTGTGCCACCACCGAGAAGATCCTCTCTCTTATGCCTATAACATATGTTCTTGCACATGAACAATTACAACATCTTAGAAAGCTTTGATGTCCATTATATAAGACAGAGGTTGGCAAACAGTGCACGTTTGGTTGCCATACCACATATGACTCCCTGTGTCCATGTGAATCCCAAAATGAATAAAGTCCTGCGGGAGAAGGGCGGTATATAAATTAAATTATAATAAAATTATAATAATAATAATTTTTGTAAGAAAAAATAAAATGGCCAGTGTTAAGTCCGGAGAATAATGGTGCTTGAGACGAAGCATTTCTAACAAGTCTTTATTCTCTGCTTCCATTCTACGAACAACCCGAGCAGAGGCACGCAGGCCTCTATTTATACCTTCTGATCCCCGGGCAAATTCAACCAATCACGAGGCGGTCTTTTCCCGCCTTGCACATGCGCGCAAGGCCAGCGCCACTCAGTCTGGTCCCGGGCAGCTTTTGCAAAT
>NW_015388066.1:83290-95306 GCF_001527695.2 Protobothrops mucrosquamatus | reverse complement strand
GCTTGAGACGAAGCATTTCTAACAAGTCTTTATTCTCTGCTTCCATTCTACGAACAACCCGAGCAGAGGCACGCAGGCCTCTATTTATACCTTCTGATCCCCGGGCAAATTCAACCAATCACGAGGCGGTCTTTTCCCGCCTTGCACATGCGCGCAAGGCCAGCGCCACTCAGTCTGGTCCCGGGCAGCTTTTGCAAATGCCTGGGACTCTTGCAACCTCCCGAGCCTGCTTTTGCAGGCTCAGGACACAACACCCCTCCCCCCTAGATAAAATAATACGACGCCCACATGGACGCCATCATAGTAATGGTTATATAATTAACTGTTGAGTTAAGTTACACAGTGTGTGTAAGATGTGGAACTGTTCCGTTGTACAGAGACCCAATAGCCCCAACATCGTGTACATAGAGTCAACCAGCCAGAACCTCTAGTTCAGTTATTGCAGTTAACATGCTTACCTTACGTAATCTGCAAGGTATTTGGGAGGGCCTTTGACCCTGAGCGACCTTCTCAGACCTGGGGAACTTGTAGTGCTTTCCCCGTGGCTTCCCACACTAGGTGAATTTCCCTGTGGTTGTCTTGTGACCTCTGTTTGACTTTCCTGCCTGTCTCTTAGGCTTGAGAAGTCAGAACTCTGTTGATCACTATACCTGGTTGACCTACCACCTATGGAGTTTTCCAACCCCTCTGAACTCATCTCCGTGTTTCCTAATGGAGTGTGGTTTTCCTGGCTCCTTCCTGTGGTGTGAGGGTCTAGGGATACCTCCCTGTTAGCCCTTAAGCGTGGGGACATCCTTCTATGAGCCAATTCAGCAAAGGATGTGTTTTCCCTCTGATTTGCCTGCTCTCTTGCATGTTGTGGGTTGTGAGTATGCTCCCAGTTATTCTCCGTGTCTGGAGTACTGTTTGTGAGGTGTGGATAGTTAGTATACCTCCGGTGGGACTCCCAGGCTGGAGTGTGTGTGTGGGTGTCTGTGTGCCCCCGTTCCCCTGAATTGCTACCTGAATCACCTGTGGAACTAGGGTGTTGGGTACCCGTGTTGTTCCCCACAACCGTTGTTGGCAGCCTTTAAGCCTTCCTCCCGAATCTGGTTTATGCGGAAATACGTCTCGACTCTTGCAACATAAGATTCCCACCTCTCGGGGTGAGAGACGTCGAATTCCGCTAAACGCCCAACTTTCGCCATGATCGAGGATCAGGGTCTTCTTCTTCAGCCACTCGCACCCTCCAGCGATTTCGTACTGGCAGGATAACGCTGACTTCCACGCCGTTTTCTCTTCCGGACTTCTTTGGGTGAGTCTTCAAGCTTTCCTAGCTGTATAGACTAGATCCCATCCTCGTCACCAGTGTTAAGTCCGGAGAATAATGGCGCTTGAGACGAAGCATTTCTAACAAGTCTTTATTCTCTGCTTCCATTCTACGAACAACCCGAGCAGAGGCACGCAGGCCTCTATTTATACCTTCTGATCCCCGGGCAAATTCAACCAATCACGAGGCGGTCTTTTCCCGCCTTGCNTGTATAGACTAGATCCCATCCTCGTCACCAGTGTTAAGTCCGGAGAATAATGGCGCTTGAGACGAAGCATTTCTAACAAGTCTTTATTCTCTGCTTCCATTCTACGAACAACCCGAGCAGAGGCACGCAGGCCTCTATTTATACCTTCTGATCCCCGGGCAAATTCAACCAATCACGAGGCGGTCTTTTCCCGCCTTGCGCATGCGCGCAAGGCCGGCGCCACTCAGTCTGGTCTCGGGCAGCTTTTGCAAATGCCCAGGACTCTTGCAACGTCCCGAGCCTGCTTTTGCAGGCTCAGGACACAACAGCCAGAATGTTATAAAATTACAGCATGTCACTGAGGTTTAGTATTTCCACCTGAAAAAACAAAAAATGTAATCAAGAATCATTTATCATTGTCTGCTGATGCCTTCAGGAATTATTTTTTCCAATGGCCACACCTGGAAACAGCAGCGACACATCGGCCTCACTTCTCTAAGGAAGCTGGGCCTGGGAAAGAAAAGCATTGAGCACCAGATAGAAGACACAGCTCAGACGTTGGTGGAGAGCTTTAGACAAACAAAAGGTATGCAATTTGGGGTAATGACAATGGTTCACGTCTGTCTGAAGAAATATTTTCTATTCTCAGTATTTCAAATAAAAAGAGATGCATTTGATTTGATTCCCAATTTTTGAAAAAAATTGACAGAATTTCCAATTCTCTTCCTTCATCTCCTTAGAAGTTCTCTTCTTTATGGAATTCATTATAAAATATCTTCATTTGCAGGACAGCCATTTGACCCATCGTTTCCGGTACTAAATGCAGTTTCTAATGTCATATGTGCTTTGAGTTTTGGCCATCAGTTTGAACCTGAAGACGAAAACTTCCAGAAGTTAATTCAAGCCCTGGAAATTATTGTGAAAATCACTGGTGACTCTTTCCATCACGTGAGTCATCTTTTCTGTTAAAGAGGCAAAAGTCCCCAAACAAACTATGTTTCTATCAGCATTTTCATGTAATCATGCATGTAAGGTATGGAGGCACCCTTGGAAATCATTTATTGTACTATTCTCCCCAAAAGGTATGAAAGCTCTTGAGTCAGTCTTGACTCCTGGTGTCAGCCTGGATAAATCTTTGCAGTTTTCTTTTCAAAATTTGGGAAGTGATTTGGCATTGTTCATTTTTAGGGTAGAGAGAGAGAGGGACTGACCCAGTGTCACCAGCTGACTTAGTAATAGTAACAGTAACAGTAACAGAGTTGGAAGGAAGATTGGAGGTCATCTAGTCTAACCCTCTGCTCCTGCAGGAGACCGCATACCATTTCAGACAAGTGGCTGTCCAGTCTCTTCTTCAAAGCCTCCAGTGATGGGGCACATTTTCCTGTGGGTGCAATTCTGAACTTGTTTAAGGTTTTTTATGTTCTAGGAGAGACTTATTTCTGCTCATTAGTAAGGAGAGAAGGTGTTACACCTCTCCTCCAAAAGTATCTAGTCATCTCATCACATACTTTTGTGTCTTTCTGCTCCAGCTTCCAGGTCAAGATCAAAACTGTTTTGATATCATCAGATGCTAAGAAACTGAATCAGCCATTGCAAGGAAGATAGCTGCTGCTTTTTCTTCTTATCCTTCCATAGCAAGGATCCTCAGACTTGGCCCTTTTATGACTTGTGGACTTCAACTTCCAGAATTCCTCAGCCAGGCATGCTGGCTGAGGAATTCTGGGAGTTGAAGTCCACAAGTCATAAAAGGGCCAAGTTTGAAGACCCCTGTTCTATAGGTTCTTACCTATTTTTCCCAATACCCAACTAACATCTGCTTCCTTATCATTTAAACCCATTGCTTCCATCCATATTTCTAGAAGAATTCTGAACTGTCCTGTTTCTCTTCTATCTGACACTCACTCAAATACATGAGGACAGCCATCATGTCCCCTGGTGGTCTTCTTTTCTCCAGGCTAAGCATACCTATAGCTTCCAGTTGTTGCCTTTAAGAGTTTCCTTCCAAGACATTTGTCATCTCAATTGCTCTCCCCAATCTGTACACTTCAATTTGTAAATGTTGTCCCTAAAGCACAGTGTAGAGAACTCGATAAAATATTCTAGTGGGGTGTGAATAATGAGGAAAAACCAGGAAGAATGATTTCTATTGACCTTCATACTGAACTTCTGTTGATCTACTGAGGACTATACAGTTTATAATTAAGCCCTGAATTGTAATCATAAATCATTGCTGTCACCACATGATTGGACTCAATTTTGAGTCACCACATGATTGGACTTGATTTTACAACCATTTTTATGATGATTGTTAAGTGAGTCACATGTTCAAAATTCTAATTCCAGCTCATCCAATGGGCAATTTTGGTTAAAAAATGGCAAAAATGTCATAAAATGTGATTACAAATGTCATAAAATGTGATTGCAAATGGCAAATGGAAGCCAATTACTAAGCACCCAAAATATGATCACATGACCACAGGGGTGTATCTTTCAGAACAGGTCATAGGTAACTTTGTTCGAGCCCATAGTAACTTTGACCAGTTATACTTGGGCTTTTATTTAGTTAGCCAAGAGTTTGAACCTGCCATCTGTCCAATCATACTGTACCTGGAGCAGTTCAACTCTGAAGTAAATCTTATTTACGATTATGTAAATATCTGATTATATCTGCTCATCTTACACAAGGAGCTCAGGGACCTTACAGAATTAAACACAAAAACCCACCAGCAGCCAAGGATAGACAATGACCTCACCTGCCATCAATAATAACAAGAGTTCATCTGTTCACTTGATATCTTTGGAATCAGTCAGATTTTCAATACCTTGCAAAACACTATCAGGGTTGGGAGCCTCTGAATTTATCTGAATAAAGATGCCCATTTTTGAGCCAAAAGATTATCTTGAGATGCTATCTCAAACACAGGAGTTCACAAGCTAGCGGACTGTGAAAATCCATGTAGTTGATTTATTATTGAGTCTGGCATGTGAAACTAGTTTATCTAATTTATTAAATCACAGCTCAGTTAGCCATAGGTAAGCATATTTACGAAGGCTTTTGGAGACAATAAGATAATTTTATAATAGCTTTCTAATAATTTATCTGCCTCTAACATTATCTGTTTCCTACAAGAACTTGGAAACAGAGATTTTGTGAAGGGCTTTTGGGGTCTGACACAATTTATTGTTTGCCCTATTTCAATGTGTTTCTAACATTTTTGTTTGGTTATTAAGTGCTGTCCTTTGCTGTGAGTCACTGAGAATCTTCTCTAATTGTGGTGGGAAATAAATAAATAACCATTCCTCTTCCTTTTCTATTAGATATATAATGTGTTCCCACGATTAATGAGCTACCTCCCAGGCCCTCACAAGAAGGCCCTGGCTGCTGTGGATTTGATTGTCTCCTTTGCAAAGCAGGAAATAGAGAAACACAAGGAATCCAGCTCTCTGCATCAGCCAGGAGACTTCATTGATTACTATCTTCTTCGGATGGAGAAGGTATGGTTTTACTGTAGCTCAGTACATGAACAAGGAATTATTATATAGCCAGTCAAAAAGAGTGCTGATTTGCTACCAGCTTATCAGATGTTTAGGAGCTGAGGACTTGGCAGCACACGGAAACAACAGTCAATAGCCATCATCAACATACCATCAACATCTACATACCATCAACATACCATCATCAACATACCATCAACATCTACATTTAGGCAAGAAAAACCAAATGCACAGGTATAGTATAGAGTCTAGAAAGAGTACAGAGAAGAGCAACAAAGATGATTAGGGGACTGGAGGCTAAAGCATATAAGGAACAGTTGCTGGAATTGGGTATGTCTAGTTTAATGAAGAGAAGGATGAGGGGGGACATGATAGCAGTGTTCCAATATCTCAGGGGCTGCCACAAAGAAGAGGGTGTCAAGCTATTTTCCAAGGCGCCTGAAGGCAGGACAAGAAGCAACGGGTGGAAACTGATCAAGGAGAGAAGCAACCTAGAACTAAGGAGAAACTTCCTGACAGTTAGAACAATTAATCAGTGGAACAACCTGCCTCCAGAAGCAGTTGAATGCTCCAACACTGGAGGTTTTTAAGAAGAGACTGGACAGCCATTTGTCCGAAATGGTATAGGGTTTCCTGCCTGAGCAGGGGGTTGGACTAGATGACCTCCAAGGTCCCTTCCAACTTTACTACTATTATTATTATTATACCAATCAACCAATAGGAAGCCACACCACCCCAGGCACCACATAAATAGAATAGTCCAAAGAACACTCTCTGATAGAGAGAAATTACCTGAGCATGGGCTATAGCACGATCCAAAAGCTTGGAAGACCAAACCTCTAGTCCTGGTGACTGACCCAGATCGGATCCTGGAATTATTTTATTCTTTGTTATAAGTAAACAGGAGGGGCTACTGATATTGCCTTCATCAGATTTTTTTTCTTTTTCATTTAGCTCCTATCCTGAATTTAGCCCATGCCAAATTCAGGTTGCTTCTAAATAAGGACTATATTGTACCTTTGCAATCTTAAACCTAATGATTCTTTGTGTAGGCAGATAGAAATCAGTGTTGTCATCATATTGTGCTTGCCTCTCATTTCTTGGAAATCCCATTAAGGAGGAAAAGAATAACCAGGGACTTTTTATTAATTTATACTTAAATGAATACTTAACCTGAAAAGATTGGAAAAAGACAGATATTTTCACAGCCTTGACCATAAGCAGAAATGATATACAGTCTTCTTAATAGTTATCCTCATTCCTAAACCATTAAGGCAGGCTTTCCACCTTTACATTAATGATTCAAGGGTGATCCAGCTTTCACTTTCTGTCATGGTATCATGAGCATATGGTTAGAATAGAGCTGGAAGGAACCTTGGGGGTCTTCTAATCCAACTCCTTGCTCAAAGCAAGAGCCCTATACCATTTCAAACAAGTGGCTATCCAGTCTTTTCTTAAAAACCTCCAGTGATGACTGTTAATCAGTTAATCAGTGTTCTTGTCTTGTCTTGTCTTTGAAGGGTATGGATGTTCTATCACTGGAGGTTTTTAAGAAGAGATTGGACAGCCATTTGTTTGGAATGGTATAGAATCTCCATCAGGGGCTGGATTAGAAGACCTCCACAATTCCTTCCAACTCTGTTATTTTGCTATTGATCAAATGCTTTTTCTAGCTCAAGTGACTACCATATGTATGGTCATTTGTTTCTCAAGTAGCTTCTCCATGAACAGGCAGATGGCATGTATAGTGTCAGTTGTCTGTTGGTTGTATAAACAGAGGCATAGAATCAGAATCATGTGAAGTATTAGTACCGCTTTATAAATCCTTAGTAAGGCCACACCTGGAATACTGCATCCAGTTTTGGTCACCACCCTACAAAAAAGATTGTTGAGGCTTTGGAAAAAGTGCAAAGAAGAGCAACTAAGATGATTAAAGGCCTGAAGACAAAAACATATGAAGAATGGTCACAGGATTTGGCCAGTCTAGAGAAAAGAAGGACTAGGGGTGACATGATAGCAATCTTCCAGAATTTGAGAAGCTGCCACAAAGAAGAGGGGGGTCAAGCTATTCTCCAAAGCACCTGAAGGCAGAACAAGAAGCAACGGATGGAAACTAATCAAAGCAAGAAGCAACCAAGAACTAAGGAGAAATTTCCTGACAGTCAGAACAATTAATCAATGGAACAACCTGCCTCCAGAAGTTGTGAATGCTTCAACACTGGAAGTTTTAAAGAAGAGACTGGACAGTCACTTGGCTGGAGTGGTATAGGGTCTCCTGCTTGAGCAGGGGACTGTATTAGAAGACCCCAAAGGTCCCTTCCAGCTCTATTCTTATTGATTGTCCCATAATTCTTCATGAAATTGCACTGGTTTGCTGAAAGCTTGATAATGACCCAGAAGAACCTAGCATGCATTCAAAATTCTCATGGTATTGCATAGCATCCACAAAAGCTTGCAGTTTGAGCAGTCAAATACATCACTTTTGAGCATAACTTTAGATTAGAATGTATGCAAATTATCCTGGTTGTGAATTTTTGTGATTCACTCTAGTAGGTGCACATTAGTCACTGTTCCACATGCAAGCATTTATTGAGGTGACCAAGCATAAAATAAAAGGAAATGAATTCAAGTTCTCCCAAAGCCAAATCTCCTTTGATGTTGGCTACTTTAAGATAGTGCCAAGAGTGAAAATCTGGCAGCTACATGCCTTATTGTTTTCATCTTGTCATTAGCGTGTGGGGGGGGGGAGAGATGAAGCTCCGAAGGGGTTAGTTAGAGGAACGAAACCTCTCCAGTTCTCCAGACATTTGTTGAAATGTCTGCAAGTCTGGCTCGCCAAAAATGTTGTGCAGGTTCTGAGGTTTTGCTTGGTAAAAAATACAGGAAACCAGAAGTTGCCTTCAAGATTTATGTTTTTATTCAGCTGAACAAAGACGGGCTTCTCTAAAAGAGAGAAAAAGCCCCAAATATCAGAAAAGCCTTATTCTTATACTTTCTTTGATTACATAAGCAATTCACCCAGCAAAGCTGACACACATAAGATAAAGACTTCACCCTTTAAGGTTGGCACACTGTAGAGAAGAAGGAAGAAAGCAGAAGTAGCTAAAAATGTTCCCTTTGGGGTGTTTCCCCAAGACGCCATATGTTCCCTTTGGGGTGGTTTAGGTGTTTCTCTAAGACACCATACGTTCCCGGGTGGGTTAGGATATTGGGTGTTTCCTTTGCTGTCCTTTTATGACCTTGCATTCAAGATTCTGCAAGTGGCCAGAGATAGCAGGGCCATCTGCATGTATTCACAATTAATACTGTCCTCTAAGTCCGGGTCAACAGTATATGGAAATTTTTTGAGGAGATTCTAACCATGGGGAAGAAGATAACAGAAGATTCTCAAAACAATGAGAAGGTGTTTACATAAACTATGGGGACATCTGTAGATGTCCACATAACTCATGTAAATAAATTCCCATTGTTATGAGAACCATCTGCTATCGTCTTCACACCTGCTAGAATGTCCTTGAAAAGTTTCCATATATCCTTTCTCAGGAAACGTGTGAAGAACTGGAGAGGTTTTGTTCCCCTAACTAACCCCTTCAAAGCCTCATCTCCTCACCCCCTTACTCTAATGACCAGATGATAACAAGAAGGCCTGTAACTGCCAGGTTTTCACTCTTGATACCTGCATTGATTTTCCTATATAACCGCAGGAATATATTTATTCTTATTATGACTTGTGGCACAAAAAATCTGCATAGAATTATTGTAATTTTTTATTTTTCCATTTTAAACATCAGAGCAGGAATGACCCCAACTCTACCTACAATGAAGAGAACCTGGCTCAGTGTATTTTTGATTTTTTTGTTGCTGGAACAGACACAACCTTCACTGCTGTGATGTGGGCACTGCTCCTCTTGACAAATCATCCCAACATCCAAGGTGAGAGAAATCTAGGCTGTGGGAACAAGGGCCAATCTCAGGTTCTAAAACACACAGAAATTATTTGAAAATACTCTTCATAATAATTTTCCTATGTAAATTCTTGAACCTATAAGCTACAGTATGAACTTAGCAGGTTTAAAGAAAAGCCAAGAATGCACATATATAGAGAGTCATCTATGAATCCTCAATAAAACATAGAGTGATTATCTAAAAGCTGAAAATCAGTACAGATCTAAAACATTTAACACACTTCAAATGCAGAAATCTACCAAGGTTTTCAGATTTTTGACTTGTTTCTTACCTAAATTGTGTATGTAAGATCAAATTCATAATAATATAATAAACATAGAAAAATATCAAAGCAGTGGGCACAAGCAGATGCCCACTAGGCTCCCTGATATGAAGATAAAGGATGGGAGCCTTGTGGGGGATTCCTTGGGATACCCTTCAATCTTCTCCTTAACCATACCTTCTTCCTGTCCTGCTACAACTTTGCCTGCTACTCGATAGGACACTGGAGGGACCAAGTTGGGTTGGCTGCAGTAACAAGGCTGAAGGTGTGGCGAAGGTAAGTGGCTAATGGAGGTTGGAGCCTGCATGAAGGAATAGAGCAGCATTGGGAGCCAGCCAAGAGTTGTGTCTGTGGAGATTCTCAGTCATCCAGGTCATGGTTGTCCCATAGTTTCTTTTTCAAGAGGCAACTGGACTTCCTTTGTTTTTCCTTGAAGATGTTTCGCTTCTCATCCAAGAAACTTCTTCAGTTCTGACTGAATGGCGGAGAACGGAAAGGTTTATATTCCTCGCAGTCATCTGGTCATTAGCACTCTTTCAGAGAATTGTTGAAGCTACTTGGGGGTTTATCCAAGTGTCCTAAGGTCACCTGAATCGTGCAAATGTGTATGGAATCTTCTTGGAACTGCTGAAAGGACAGCAAATCCACATTCTGCTGCTTTGAAAGAGGGGTCAAAAAGGCTATCTACATTAAGACTGAACAGCCGTCTCTCAACAGACAGGGAGGGATACAACACCACCTATCTCCTGTTTACAACACAGAAGGGCACCTATAAACCTCCAAGTGGTCTTAACAATTGGGGGCAGAGGGGACAGAGCCAACCTAGAACTGTTATCAGCAGTGTTCAGGGATGCAACCAGGATGAGGGACCGGTAAGAGGTGGGGAGACTGCCCATAGAGGAAGAGGTTGCAGACCTGGAGGCTGTGGAAGACAGTGTGTGCTGAGGAATGCCAGAAGAGCCATAGTAATGAGCCAGTTTGGAACTGAAGCTGGAGCCAGCTCAGAAGTTCAACCAGCTGCTGTGGGGGGTAGAAGCAAGAACAGACCCAGAATCCAGAAAATCAACAGGAACCTTGGGCATAAAATGTGTGATCTGGATCAGAGATCAGAGAAAGAATGCAAGGCCAAGAAACTGGAATTGGATTTGGATCCCTCAGCAGAAAGCCCAATGGAGCTGACAGCTAGGATTGGAAGCCAGACTGAGGTGCAAATTTTGGAATTCTAGCAGACACAGAGCCCAGAAGCCAGCAATAACATGAAAATCAGGAAGTCCAGGCAATTCAAATGAATATAAAAATGTATTGCAAGCTTATGCTCTCTACAAGAATCTATTCTACATCCTAAAGTCTGACTAAAGATTACAATTAGGAAATAAATCAATGAAACACAATACTGAAAATGAGCCTTCTATTTCTGTCTTTTTTTTTCCCTAGAGAAAATCCAGAAAGAGTTTGAAGATGTCTCGGGGTTAATTTCCTATCAGGATCGGAAAAAGCTGCCCTACACCAATGCTGTGATTCATGAAATGCAGCGTGTAAAATACGTCATGCTAGTTGGGGCTCCCAGGAAAAGTATGAAGGATGTGAAGATGAGGGGTTACGTTATTCCAAAGGTGAGAAATGTGTTCAGGCTATATTCCACTAATGCAACATGGAAAGAAAACCAGAATATGGCACTTGGATAAACGCTATTCTATTCAGGAATTGCCAATGTGGTCAATCGAATGGGCAAGAATAGTAAGCTTTTGTGGGGTAACAATTATGGGTTAAACCCCAAACACTTAATGAACCCTAAATGTTTTATATTTATCCTAGGAAGATGATAAGAGATTAAGGGCTGAATTTAAGTTCATAATTGAAGTCATGTCTGGCCATTGTTTTGTTTTTTGTCCCCCTTCTTGGGGCAACCTGGAGTGCTAAAAAATTTGCACCCAGCCCTCTGTTTTAATAGAAGGAAAGAGAGGAAGGATACTAAACTGTTGAGCAGCCACCAATCTCAGTAACTGCTTTGGAAATGAACAAATGGAGCTCCATAAAGGCAAGCTATAAGCAAATGATTCATAAATATTGTTTGACCTTTTTCCTTGTTTTCCTTATGAAACTACTCTTTTTGGTCATAAGATAAGAAGATAAGGCAAGGCAAGGCAGGATAGGGTAAGGTAAAGTAAGGTAAGGTAATCTTTATTGTCATTTTTTTTTTTACTGTGGGCACAACGGCACACATCAAAAATAAAATTGTCATGGTTCCGATTAGGGGAATACCTCAAAGAACCTCGAGGCATTGTTTACCCTAAAGTCTCTTTATTAGTACAGCACCCTTCAGCACGAACATGATGGATGCCAAGATCTGAATTCCCCTCCCCTGAGTACATAATATTCAAGCACAATTCCCCCCTCCAATTATTTATTTATTAATTTATTTATTAATTAAACTTTTACCCCGCCCTTCTCCTTACGGACTCAGGGCGGCTAACAACCAATAAAATACAAATACACCCCAAGACACCCCTTAAAACTTGGTTAAAAAGAAATATTTAAATTGGCTATAATTAATTAAAAATGTTTAAGAACCCCACTAAAACATTTCCCCTTAGGCCAGTCCTGCTTGCTGAAATAACCATGTCTTGAGGGCGCGGTGGAAGGAAGGGAGATCCGGAATCACCCGGATCTCTGGGGGTAGCTCGTTCCAGAGGGTGGGAGCTCCCACTGAGAAGGCCCTCCCCCTGGGAGTCGCCAGCCGGCACTGTCTGGCTGACGGCACCCTGAGGAGACCCACCCTGTGGGAGCGTACCGGCCT
>NW_015388066.1:69818-83190 GCF_001527695.2 Protobothrops mucrosquamatus | reverse complement strand
GGTCTCGGAGATATCCAGGTCCGATGCCATGGAGCGCTTTGAAGGTGATAACCAACACCTTGAAGCGCACCCGGAAAGCCACCGGCAGCCAGTGCAGCTCGCGCAGCAACGGTGTTACATGGGAGCGACGAGTCCCTCCCAACACCGCCCGCGCGGCCGCATTCTGGACCAGTTGAAGCCTCCGAGTGCTCCTCAAGGGAGCTGTCATAAATCACGTTCTCCAATCAGTTTGAAGGGCAAAGTTTCCCTTCCATTCTGTAGCCGCAGTTTCTTATCTTAATTAATCCCCACACACATTCTTTCTCCTCCCCTCCCAGCATCATTTAATTTAACTCTAAAAGCAGCACACAGCTTATACAGAGAGTGTCTGCCTCTTCATATTTTGTCAAAGCAAGAACATCCAATGTTAGCAGCGTTGACAGAAATTTAGTTGCCCGCTCTCAAAGCGAAACACATACATGACACATGCCTAAGCATACTATATATAACATATGTATAGACCCATACCCCTACATATACATAACAAATAAATATTAAATACTGTCCATCTTGAATATATAACGGAAGGAGGAAGCTTGAGAGTTCACAAGGTTAATGCTGTATGGAATGAAACTATGGCTGAATCTGGATCTTCTGCTACAGATACCACGAAGCCTCCTCCCAGAAGGTAACAAGGAAAACAGGTCATGAAGAGGATGTGTAGTGTCCCAGATAATCTTACGGACCCTGCTCAAGCCGCGCTTCTGTGCTATGTCCTGGATGGGAGGGAGGGAACTGCCAATGATCTTTTCGGCCATCCTCACCACTCTCTGCATCGCCTTCCTGTCTGAAGCAGTGATGCTTCCAAATCAGACTGTGATGCTGTATAACAGGATGCTCTCGATTGTCCCCCTGTAGAAAGTGGTAAGGATAGGAGAAGGAAGATGTGCTTTTCTCATGCGATACAGAAAATACAGGCGCTGCTGTGCCCGCTTCACCAGTGTCTCACTGTTGAGCGACCAAGCCAGCCTACACGTTAGCTGCCCACCCAGGAATTTGATGCTGGTAGCCATCTCCACAGGTGAATCATTAATGCATAGAGAAGTGTGGCTGTGCCTGCCTTTTCTGAAATCGGCAATGATCTCTTTGGTTTTTCTGGTATTTAAAACTAGGTTGTTTTCCTTACACCAGTTCACCAACCCCTCAACATCCTTGTGGTAAGCTTCCACATTGTTATCATAAATAAGGCCCACTACTGTTGTATCTTCTGCGAACTTCACAATATGGTTAGTGGCAAACCTAGCACAACAGTCATGGGTCAACAGGGTGAACAGCAGCAGACTTAGGACGCAGCCCTGAGGAGAACCTGTGCTCAAGAAAATGGTATTAGAGGTATTTGTTCCAACTCGCACATATTGGGGCGGTTGGTAAGAAAATCAAGAATCCAGTTGCACAAAGGGGTGTTTAAGCCTAAAAGGCCTAGTTGTCTACTAGATGCTGAGCAATGATTGTGTTAAACGCCGAACTGAAGTCGACAAACAACAAACGCACATGAGTATTTCTTTCCTCTAAGTGCTTCAAGCTCAGATGGAGAATGGAAGAAATAGTATCCTCCATAGAGCGATTTGGTCGGTAGGCAAACTGACCAAACTGACTCTCTCTCTCTCTCTCTCTCTCTCTCTCTCTGTCTCTGTCTCTCTCTCTCTCTCTCTCTCTCTCGCTCGCTCTCTCTCTCTCTCTCTCTCTCTTTTTTTTTTTTTTTACAGGGGAGCTATGTTCTTGCAGACCTGCGTTCTGTTCTTCTTGACCCTGAACAATGGGAGACCCCTGAGGAATTCAATCCAAATCACTTTTTAGATAAGGATGGGAAGTTCATTGAACGAGAAGAGTTTCTGTCCTTTGGAATAGGTATGTCCATGAGCCCAAAGCAGCTTATAACTCAGTGATGGCGAACCTTTTAGAGACCGAGTGCCCAAACTGCAACCCAAAACCCACTTACGCATCATCGAGTGCCGGGTGGGTGTGGCCCATTGTCTGGGTGTGGTCCATTGGCTGGGCGTGGCCAATTGGGTGGGCATGGCCACAGTGGTAACGGCAAACTGGGTGGGACTAAAAAGTTCAATCAATCAATTCCAACTTTGCAAGATCTTTTTTTTCCCCGCGAGAAATTGAAATTGACTGATTGAACTTTTTTTTTTTTTGCACATGGCGGTGGAGACCTAAAGTGAAAAGGTTTGATAAAACCCAGCTGAAGGCCTAGGAATGGGGCAACGGCACGCGTGCCCACAGAGAGGGCTCTGAGTGCCACCTCTGGCACCCGTGCCATAGGTTCGCCACCACTGTTATAACTCATAGGAAAGCTAAGACCCAAAGTGAACCACAACTGGCAACTAATACTAAAATTAACAACAATAACAACAACAACAACAAAAATCTTATTTCAATATGTAAGAAACAAGAAGAAATTCAAGGAAATGATGGGTCTAGTAAAGGAAGTCAAAGGCAAGAAAATGACAGGCCACAGGAAGGAAGCAAAACTGATTAAGTCCTTCTTTGCATATGTTTTTATGCAAAAGGAGAAAATAGTCCAAGCAAAGCAACACTGAGGGAGATAGATAGAACAGGTACACAAATCAAGGCAGGCAAGGACGTAGTAAGAGAACACCTATCCACCCTGGATGAGTACCCATCACCTGGACCAGATGGTCTGCATCTCAGTTTCTGAAGGAGCTGGCAGATGTAACCTCAAAGCCTCTGAATGAAATCTTTCAAAGTTCCTGTAGCACAGAGGAACTAGCAAAGGACTGGAAAAGAGCTGATGTGGTACCAATCTACAAAAAGGAAAAAACATGGATCGAGGAAATTATAGGCCTATCAACTTGACATCCGTACCTAGGAAAATCCTGGAAAAGATAATCAGGTGGAGAATAAGCGACCACCTAGAAATGAAGAGGGTGGTCACTTTAAGCCATTATCTGTTTTTTAAAAACAAATTGTGTCAGGCAAACCTTATTGCCTTCTTTCCTAAAGTGATTAAATTAGTGGACCAGTGAAATGCTGTAAACATAATATGCTTGGACTTCAGGAAGGCATTTGATAAAGTAGACTACAGTCTACTGATTGATAAGATAGAAAAATATGTGATACACAGTGCCACCATCGGATGGATTTCAATTGGCTGTGCTTAATGGTGAGAAGTTGACTTCCCTCTTGTAGGCCCATCTCTAGAAAAACATACCACCTCAGTTTTGTCATGGGTGTATAGTGTGGCCTTTGAAATGATCTACCATATAGTATAATTTCTGTTAAAATCATGCATTAAGAGGTGTTCACAAACAGAGGAAAACTGAGAAAATAACTGTAGGAATTGAACTTGCTAGAAGCGATCGGGATACAATTTGGAGATCAGAATATCAGAATAACAGAGTTATACCATTTCAAACAAATGATGGTCAAATCTCTTCTTAAAAACCTCCAGTCTTGGAGCACCCATAACCTCCAGAGGTAAGTCATTCCACTGATCAATTGTTCTTACTGTTAGGAAATTTCTCCTTTGTTCTTGATTGGTTCTCTCCTCCTTGTCTCATCTATAGGTCGGCGTGCATGTGTGGGACAGGAGCTGGCAAGAATTGAGACCTTCATCTTTCTGACCAGACTGTTGAGGGCCTTCAGCTTCCGGTTGCCTGAAGGAGTGAAAGAACTCAGTGAAGCATCTATTGCAAAGGTCACAGTGCATCCACAGCCTTACAAACTGTGTGCTATTCCCATACAGGCTTAAACATATAAATTTCCATAAAAAGCATAAGACTAATTATAGAATAGTTATTCAATGTGGTAAATGCAAATGTTTACTTTGTGCCTTTTCACTTAATATAATGTTTTGATTCCTTTTATTCTGCATTGTCTATCAACCTGTTGCTGGCCTCACACAGCTTACTGAACCAAGTCTATGAAAGACTAGGAAGTTGTATATGAAAAAATATGCTAAGTAAGTTTGTTATGCTTTCCCTTTGTTTTCTTTGGGTGCCAAGAAAACATATCATTTTCCATTTAGTCTTAGTACCTTTTTGAGTTTTAATAAATTTCTCCTACAGGCTTCATGTTAACCAGCCAGAGCAAACTTCATAGATAATCCAAAATTATGCTGACATGCTTGAAGGGATGAAATGATGTTGACAGAATTAACAGAACATGAAAAGGTGTGCCAACCAAAACATTTTTCATCCTATACTTAGACCTAAACCTAGACCTGATCCAAATATAGGCTTTATCTAAAAATCTCCTGTTGTTACAACCTAATCATTTTCTCTGCAACCTTCCCCAAAAGAGAAGATTTTTACTAGTATTGCTCCAGCTGTCTTTTCTGGCAATTCCTCTCCCAGAATTCTTTGATAATTCAATAGGTACTACTGGTAAATGAAGGACATGCCAGGCTTCTGGAAAATTCCCCAAATGGCTCCTGAAAACCAGTTGGATATGAATGATATGAACTATATAGAACATGAGTGATAACAGAAAGCTTCCTGGTATATGGAATGTGATCTGATCATGAGGGATGCTAATGTCCTTGAGGTTCAGCTCACATGCTTGCTGAGAAAAACCAGAACAAGTGTGTGTTGCCCTCAATATGAGGATCATGATAACCTTTTGGTTTTGTCTTGGTGGACCTGAATTTCTGAGCGACCCAGATCCTGTTATGATGGCCTAGAAATTGACATTTCTGATTATAAGACTGGATCAATTTACCAACATCAGGGTAATGAGGTTAAAGTCCTGGATAGTAAATATGATAAAAACAATATATAGTAACCAGACAGCAAAAGTGATAGTGAATGGAGATTATACTGAGAGCTTTGAGATAAGAAAAGGCACGAGACAAGGGTGTCCATTATCTCCATTGTTATTTATCTTTATTTTGGATGTTCTAAATAGAAGGATAAGACAGGATACAGAAATTAAAGGATTGAAAATAAAAGATGAAACATATAAGTTACAAGCATTTGCTGATGATCTAGTATTTATCTTGGAAGAACCTTTAGAGATGATTCCTAAACTATGGGGAAAGATAGAAGAATATGGAGAAATGGCAGGACTAAAAATAAATAAAGAAAAAACTAAAGTAATGGTAAAGAACCTCACAAATAAACAAAAAAGCAATTACTAGAGAAAACAGAGGTACAAATAGTGAAAAAAGTTAAATATTTAGGTATTCATCTTTCAGCTAAGTGTTCGTCAATAAAAGAAGACAATTATATAAAATTATTGAAGCAAGTAAAGCTAGACTTGGAAAGATGGAAAAATCTCCAGCTGTCAATATTAGGAAGAATTGGCACAGTAAAAATGAATGTGTTGCCGAAGATTTTATTTCTATTTCAAATGATTCCGATAAAACTTGAGAGAAAATTCTTTCAAGATTTAAATTCGTTGGTTTTGAACTTTATTTGGCAGGAGAAAAAAGCTAGAATTACGATGAAAACATTACAAGATGCTAAGGAAAATGGAGGTTTTGGGTTGTCGGAATGGACGTTGTATTATCAAGCATCTGTGTTAACATGGGTGAAAAAGTGGATAACACTCAGAAATAAAAGGTTATTGTATTTAGAGGGACATGATTTACAATTGGGGTGGCATGCTTTCTTATGGTACGGGAAAAACAGAGTCCATAAGTACTTTCAAAATCATTTTATAAGAAATGCCTTGTTAACAGTATGGGAAAAAATTAAAGCTAAAATATATTCAAAAATTCCAGGGTGGTTATCAACGATGGAGGCATTTATACATCCGAACCTGGTAGACTTTGAAAAAATATGGACATATAAAGATATTTTAGATATTGATAGGAAATTAAAATCTAAACAAGAATTGGAAATTCAGGGAATTAACCTGTCCTGGTGGGCACATTTACAGATACAAAGTAGATATGAAAAAGATGTAAAAATGTATGGATTTTACAAGGATCAAACTGTGTTTGATAAGATTTTGTTAACCTCAGATGAGAAATTAATTAAGAAAATGTATAACTTTTTGTTAATTTTAGATATGGAAAGTGAACAAGTGAAAGAAACAATGATAAGATGGGCAAAAATTTTTGGTTATAATATAGAATTAGAAAAATGGCAAATGTTATGGGAGAGAAACTATAAATTAACAATGTCAACTTCATACAAAGAAAATCTGTATAAAATGTTTTATAGATGGCACCTCCCACCAGCAAGATTAGCAAAAATGTTTAAAAATATGTCAGATAGATGTTGGAAATGTAAACATAACATAGGCACATATTACCACATTTGGTGGACATGTGGTAAGGCAAAGGCCTATTGAAAAAATATACATATGTGGTTAGAAAAAATATTGGGCGAACAAGTGGATTTTAAACCTGAACTTTTTTTACTAGGTATTATGCCTGAAAAGACTAATAAGCAGAAATTATATTTAATTTTACACATCACTACAGCAGCGAGAATAATTTTTGCACAATACTAGAAGAATGAAGGACTGCCATCAGAGGAAGAAATAATCAGGAAAATACTGGAATGTGCAGAGATGGACAGATTAACTATGAGGTTGAAAGATAAAGAAGATACAGACTACTATCAAATTTGGAATTTATTTTATTCTTGGTTAGAGAAAAGAATGAAGGATTAGGAATTGAACATGTATTAGCATAGCAACTCCAGACAACTTGTTGATTGGAAAAATTAACATATGTTGATGAAAAACAAATTAATAAAAAAATTTATTAAAAAAAGAAAAAAAGTCCTGGGTAGTGAGGAAGGCAGTGGTGGGATTCAGCCAGTTTGCATCGGTTTGGTAGAACCAGTAGCTAAATTTTGTTGAGTTCAGAGAACCAGCTGAATACCTATGCCACTTCTGGAAGTCTGTTCTAGGCCTTAGAGGCCTGGAGGAGGTCTCCCAGGCCTAGAATGGCCCACTGGAAGTGCATTGACGTCACTTCCGGAAGTCTGTTCTAGGCCTTGGAGGCCTGGAGGAGGCCTCTCAGGCCTAGAATGGCCCACAGGAAATGCATTGATGTCACTTTTGGAAGTCCATTCTAGGTCTCGGAGGTCCAGGCCTCCATCCATGCAGAGAACCAGAAGTTAAGGTATTTGAATCCCACTGATAGATTGCTAGCCAACAGCATCCGACCGACATACATTAGAAATTAGAATCAGTCCAAAACCTGAAACAGGATATCATTTTCTTTAGAAAATGATACAAAATGAAACTTGTCAAAAGATATAATAGAAATAATCACAAAAGAAGCCCAGACCTATAAACTAGCCATCACGGATGCAGACGCACCCAGGAAGGGTGGGGAATGCCTCGAGGAAACGACCATTATTCTTTCTTTTAAGGGATAAGCCAAGCCGAATTTTAAAATACCAAGGAAGAGGTTTTTGTTCTCTTCTCTCACTCTCCTCCCCCTGCCCTGAGCAATTCTGGGCTGACAGCCAAGAACCATTTAGTCAAAAGAAACACCCTGAGGGCAAGAAACCACTGTGGGAAGTCAGCCCTTGAGCTCAAACCCAAAACTCCCTTTACTACCCTGGCTCCACATGGGCAGGGCCTGGGAAACCCATCCACAGACATAAGGGGTCTGCTGCCGGCAAGATGGGGCTTACCAGTCTCAATCCATTGGGGAGGTTAGCTTGGAGTCCCATCTGGGGTGCCAAATTGTTGAAGGAAAAGTCTTCATCATGGTTCAGTCCAAGCCGGGGATAAACAACACGGTGACTGCTTTAGAAAGAAGGTTGCAGTTTATTGAAGAGGAGAGCCAGACAGGAAGATGGTTCTGGCAGAAAAGAGAGAAAAAAGGGCTGAGCACATGGAGGGTTTTTATACCCTCTGGAGCCTTTTGTTTGGAGTGGTTCCTGTGACATGAACTTTGACATGAGTATGAGTGTGCTTTTCTGGTATTCTGATGGTGATGGGTTAATCCTATTATCCTGCTTCCCTGGGGCTGGGGCTAATGACTCTTAGAGTTTGGGTGAGGCATGCAGATTTTAGGTGTCTTTGTCTTCTTAACCTCCTAGCTTCAACCGTCCTGATGGTTTACATCTGCATTTGTACAGAGCTGGCTTCTGCTTGGGGGAGGGAGACCTGGGGCTATTAAAAAAAACTGGGCATATTTTTCTGCCTCTTCAAGATCCTTTGAGGAAATATATTTTCCTGCCCTTTTAATATTTCCTTCTCTGAAGGGCTGACTTCCCACACCACAAACACGTGCCTCGTATAAACAATCAATCCCATCAATCCCACTAGATAGGAATAACGTAATGTTAACAATATTAACACAAAACACATATAGAAACCCATTTACATGAATAAAACCATCTCCTTAGGACAAGATTAACTTTTCCCGGTCTAAACAAACACAAACTAAGGAAAATAAGGGGAACAAATACCTTTACAAAGTCTAAATCATAATTTTAATAACCCCAGGGGTATAAAAGCTGGGGCCCTTAATACACTCAGCTTGGAAAATCACTAGCTAGTCCAGAAACCACCGCTGTGCCACTACTTCGTCCGGTTTCTGCAATAAAATCTACTTTCTGGCAGCTTGCTTCGTCTGGTATCAATTCTTCTGTCTGAGCTGAAGGTCTGCTTCCCAGTTGGAAAACTGAACCAGAAAAAATTCTTCTCCCACCACCACCACTGGAGTAAGGCATTATATCAGCAATACTTGCCGCTTATACTTGATTCCTTAAGCAGAGCTCACACCAGCTACGTATGGAACAAAGCATTCAGATATCATCAAGTTGTCCAAGATGTTCATTTCCATCTCTCTTTCCTTGCCTTGGAGTCATGGCTAGTATAATAGCTGAAATCCTGGCTGGAGAATCTCAGACAGTAGCACACCTGATTTGCATGGATCTTCATCCCAAACAAATTTAAAAACTAGAAGCCTACAACATTATACTTTAGGAATGCAAGATGTTGTTAATGTAGTTTTACAATAAAATAGAATTAGTTTATGTGTTCATGTTTTCTGTCTAATTTACCTGGTAGGACTGACATCAATCTTGCAAAACTGAAAATAATAATAATAATAATAATAATAATAATAATAATAATAATAATAATAATAATAATAATAATAATAATAATAATAATAACAACAACAACAACAATAATAATAATAATAATAATAATAATAATAATAATAAAATAATAATAATAATAATAATAATAATAATAATAATAATAATAAAGTTGGAAGGGACCTTGGAGGTCATCTAGTCCAACCCCCTGCTCAGGCAGGAACCCTACACCATTTCAGACAAATGGCTGTCCAGTCTCTTCTTAAAAACTTCCAGTGTTGGAGCATTCATCGCTTCTGGAGGCAGGTTGTTCCATTGGTTAATTGTTCTAACTGTCAGGAAGTTTCTCCTTAGTTCTAAGTTGCTTTTCTCCTTGATCAGTTTCCATCCTTTGCTTCTCGTCCTGCCTTCAGGCGCTTTGGAAAATAGCTTGACTCCCTCTTCTTTGTGGCAGCCCCTGAGATATTGGAACACTGCTATCATGTCCCCCTTGTCCTTCTCTTTATTAAACGAGACATACCCAATTCCATCAACCTTTCCTTATATGTTTTATTAAAAAAGTCCTGTTGTCTCCTTTACAAATCAAGGAATTCTGAGTCTCTTGCCCTGCCTTCTATCCACATATGGGTTATGCTCCCTATTATGTGACTTTTCCGTAGGCAACATCTATTTGCTCCATCTCTCAAGATCTTTCACACATACCATTGCACCCATGGCCAATATGATTGTTTGACTTTGCTGAGTTACAATCATTACATGTTTCTGCTTTTTATTACATCTCAGTCTTCTTATTTTTGTATTTAATTTCTGTAGCCATTCATCTCTTTGCATATATCGTAAGAACATAAAACAATTAAACAATTTAGCAATACAGAATGAAGACAGGGTTACTCGGTAAAAGTATTGCCATAGGTGCTAATGTAGCCAAGAAATGGGGCCCTTAATACACTCATGATCTCAGGCCTGGGCATATCACCAGGTCATCATGGCCATATGAATGGCCAGCAGAGTCAGGGCTATCCTAATCTAGTGGGAGAAAGTGGCAAGAAGGTGATAAGCAAGAGGGAGAAAGCAGAACTACTTTACTTGTTTTTTGCATCCGTCTTTACACAAAGGGGGAAAAAAAACAGTTCAACCTATCAAAAACAGTACCATAAAAAAACAGATTAGAAACACAAGGTTTTTTTTAAAAAAAAAAGTTTTATTAGTTCATAATATATGATACAATCGAAATACAAAGTAAATAGTGGGAAGGATGGGGAAGGGAAAAGGGAGTAGAGAAGTGAGGTAAGGCAGAAAAAAAAGGGGGGGAAAGGCATTGACTTCCGACTTCCTTTGGTGCACAACTTCAAACAGTGGTGGGATTCAGATAGGTGAACAACCAGTTCTCTGTGTGGATGCCGCTTCCGGAAGTCTATTCTGGGCCTGGGCAACCAAAAATTAGCTAACGGTTCTGCCAAAGTGGTGTGGAACTGGTTGAATCCCAGCACTGACTTCAAACCTCCACTTTTTACTTTTACAAAATAATATAAAGTAGCCATTTCAATAACATCAAATCTATCTAATTGGTAAAGCCCACAATCAACATTTCATTTTTTTCCCACCTCAAGCACAAAATCTAGAAGCGGTTTCCACATGGCAATAAAAGTATTTGTATTTTTTTCATTAATCAGTACAGTCAGTTTAGCCATCTCTGCTAGCTCCATCAGTTTTTGTAACCATTCCTCCATTGTAGGAATCGATGTGGTCTTCCATTTCTGAGTGTAGAGTAATCTCGCTGCTGTCAACATATATAACATTAAAGTTCCATATTTTTTCCAGATCTTTGTCCATTAGCCCCAAGAGAAGAGTCTCTGGTTTTCTTTCTATATTTAGTTTAAGAATTTTCTGTATTAACATATGAATCCTACTCCATATTTTCTTGCTTTATCACACATCCACCATAAATGGTAAAACATCCCCTCTTTGCCTTTACATTTCCAACATTCATTTGAAATACCTTTATACATTTTTGATAACTTGTCTGGTGTTAAATATCAATGGTGCATCATCTTGTAAAAGTTTTCTTTTAGATTATAATTTAATGTAAATCTTAATCCTTTATTCCACATATGTTCCCATTGTTCAAGCATTATATTATACCCAAAATTCCTTGCCCACTGAATCATACAATGTTTTACTTGTTCATTTTCCAGATTTAAATTCAATAATATTTTGTAAACTTTAGCAATAATATGTTCATCACTACCGCACAGTAGAAACCAGAAGTTAAGAGAAGCAAGAAAATGGTAAGTAAGCACATGTCTACCCTAGACGAGTTCAAATCACCAGGACCAGATGGACTACACCTCAAGATTTTGAAGGAACTGACAGATGTGATCTCAGAACCACTGAACTATATCTTTCAAAGATCCTGGAGCACTGGGGAACTACCAGAGGACTGGAAAAAAACTGACGTAGTTCCCATCGTCAAAAAAGGAAAAAAAAATGGATCCAGGAAACTACAGACCTATCAGCCTGACCTAAATACCTGGGAAGATTCTGGAAAAGATTGTTGTGGTTCCGTCCTGTGAGCCCATCTTATCGGAGGAAGAATGCTCCGAGCATGAAGGAGAGAAGATGACCAGGCCTCTCTCTCCAGGACCCTCCTCTCTGGCAATGCCTCAGGTGTCTCCCGACGGAGAAGAGATTGGCCAGGAGCCAGGTGTTTCCGAGCCGTCAGATAGTGACGAAGATACGTTGTGGCTGGACCTACGCCAGCGTAGGCGAGACAAGCGTGCGCAGCAGAAAAGGAGGCGTGCCAGAGATTAAGCTGAGTCACTGGACCCCACCCCACAGGCTATAAAAGAGAGTGTGGTGGCCATTCAGACTCTGTGACGGACAAAACTAAATCTCTGGCGAATCACTTTGCACCTTTAGACACAACGCCTATTTGCTGTGGATTTAATTACAAACTGGACTATTCAAACTGTGTGTATTTTTGTCTGTGTTATCGGAGTAAAAAGTTCTTGGCAGGCAGCTATGGAGTTGCTGCCAAGTTCCTTATCAGTGGCGTGGAGTGTTTGAGAAGTTTATTTAACCCTCGGCTGGCTGTTTGGGTGCGTGTGTGAGACGGGGACAGAACAAAGATAATCAAGCAACGAATCAGTGAACACCTAGAGGCAAGCAAAGTTATTACTAAAAGCCAACATGGGTTTGTCAAAAACAGATCATGCCAGATAAATCTAATTGCATTCTTTAATCAAGTGACTAAATTAGTGGACCAGAGGAATGCTATGGATACAATTTACTTGGACTTCAGTAAGGGATTTGATAAAGTAGGCCACAACCTACTACTTGATATGATAAAAAATGTGGGGTAGACAGCATCACCACCAGATGGATTCGTAACTGGCTGACCGGCCATACTCAGTGTGTGACCCTCAATGGAACTGCATCTACATGGAGGGAAATGTGTAGTGGGATGCCCAGGGCTCTGTTCTGGGCCCAGTGCTCTTCAACATCTTTGTCAATGATTTGGATGAGGGGATAGATGGGGAACTCATCAAATTTGCAGATGACGCCAAGCTGACAGGAATAGCCAACTCTCCAGAAGATAGGCTTAGGACACAGGAGGGTATTGATAGACTTGAACATTGGGCACTATCTAACAAAATCAAATTCAATGATGAAAAAAGTAAGGTTCTACATTTAGGCAAGAAAAACCAAATGCACAGGTATAGTATAGGTGGTATCTTGCTCTAATCCAACCCCCTGCTCAGGCAGGAAATCCTATACCATTTCAGACAAATGGCTGTGCAATCTCTTCTTGAAAACTTCCAGTGTTGGAGCATTCACAGCACCTGGAGGCAGGTTGTTCCACTGATTAATTGTTATAACTGTCAGGAAATTTCTCCTTAGTTCTAGGTTGCTTCTCTCCTTGATTAGAAAAGAAGGACTCAGAGTGACATGATAACAGTGATCCAATATTTGAGGCTGCCACAGAGGGAATCAACCTATTTTCCAAAGCACCAGAAGGCAAGATAATTTCCATCCATTGCTTCTTGTCCTGCCTTCAGGTGCTTTGGAGAATAGCTTGATTCCCTCTTCTTTATGGCAACCCCTGAGATATTGGAACACTGCTGTCATGTCACCCCTAGTCCTTCTCTTCAGTAGGCTAGACATACCCAATTCTAGCAACCATTCCTTATATGTTTTAGCCTCTAGCCCCCTGATCGTCTTTGTTGCTCTTCTCTGTACTCTTTCTAGAATTTATTTTTATTTTTATTTTATATTTAAATTTATATGCCGCCCTTCTCCCCATGGGACTCAGGGCGGCTCACAGCATATTAAAACATTGTACAAAAAAA